>NC_072777.1:21738529-21808223 GCF_022539595.1 Amphiprion ocellaris | reverse complement strand
GACGACATGCTATACTCTGACGTTTTTAGAGTGACATGCTATATTATGACTTTTCAAGAGCGACATGCTATACTATGACGTATTTTGGACAACATGCTATACTATGACATTTTTAAAGCAACATGCTATACTATGACAATTTTACAGCGACATGCTATACTATGACATTTTTAGAGTGACATGCTATACTATGACGTTTTTAGAGTGACATGCTATACTATGACATTTTTAGAGCGACATTATACTATGATGTTTTTAGAGCGACATGCCATACTATGATGTTTTTTAGATGACATGCTATACTATGACGTTTTTAGAGCGACATGCTAGACTATGATGTTTTTTGGACGACATGCTATACTCTGACGTTTTTAGAGTGACATGCTATATTATGACTTTTCAAGAGCGACATGCTATACTATGACGTATTTTGGGCAACATGCTATACTATGACATTTTTAAAGCAACAGGCTATACTATGACGTTTTTACAGCGACATGCTATACTATGACATTTTTAGAGTGACATGCTATACTATGACGTTTTTAGAGTGACATGCTATACTATGACGTTTTTAGAGTGACATGCTATACTATGACGTTTTTAGAGCAACATGCTATACTATGACGTTTTTAGAGCGACATGGTATACTATGATGGTTTTTGGACCAAAGGCTATACTATGACATTTTTAGAGCGACATGCTATACTATGACGTTTTTAGAGCGACATGCTATACTATGTTTTTTGGACGACATGCTATACTCTGACATTTTTGGACGACATGCTATACAAGGACGTTTTTTGGGCGACATGCTATACTATGACGTTTTCAGAGCGACATGCTATACTATCACATTTTTAGAGCGACATGCTATACTATGACGTTTTTAGAGCGACATGCTATACTATCACGTTTTTAGAGCGACATGCTATACTATGATGTTCTTTGGGCGACATGCTATACTATGACGTTTTTTGGACCAAAGGCTATACTATGACATTTTTAAGAGCATACACAGTGCTTTGGTTAGATGTGGATTTTTCCCCTCGTGGGATTAATAAGGGATAATAAATAAAAAAATAAATTAATTAAGGGGCAGTGGTGGTGCAACGGTTAAGTCTCTGGACCACTGATCAGAAGGTCAGAGGTTCATGCCCCGATGCAGCCACTGTTGGGCCCTTGAGCAAGGCCCTTAACCCTTCGTGCTCCAGGGGCGCTGTACCGCGGCTGACCCGTCGCTCTGACTTGAGATGCGAAAATCTGAATTTCCCCTCGTGGGATTAATAAGGGATAATATAAAAATAATCTAGATTTTTTTTTTCTGTTTTGTTTTTTGACAGGATTACCACAGACCTGACCGTGAACACCGTTGACACCCACCTGAGGGAGACGCTGACTAAGATCTCAAGGCTGCTTGGTCGTGGTCTTTCTGGTCCTGCTCCAGAACGCCTTCATCAACTACATCTTCTTTTGAAGAGGCCCTCATCTGCTGCAATCTCTGACCTTAAGGAGGAGCTGCTACTTTCACTCTGTAACGAGACGGCGGTTATTTTAAAGACCCAGCTCCTGGTGGCTTTGAGTGAAAGTTTAACACCCATCAAAATGGAACTACAGACAGTTAAATCTGAGCTGTCGGTCAGTATTTCAAACATCAAGTCCAACTCTAAAACACGCTGTGGGTGAAACGGAAACTTCACTCTCCACATCACCGACAACATCATCACACTCCAAAGCAGAGCACCTGTCTGCTGAACTTTTAAAAGTGGACTATAAATGTGAAGAATGTGAGCAGCAGCAGCCTGTGAGCAGCGGAAAAGATGTGATCAGAAAGAAGTCATTTTCTTTTTTCTTTTCTTTCTCGTTGACTTGATGCTGTCAGATGCAGATGTTGGAGCTGATTCTGATCTTTCAGGATAAAAAGCTGCTTTTCCTTCACAGACTTTTCAGGAAATTATTCTCTCAGGTTTTCTCTGCTATTTATATTTTTATTATCAGTGATTATTTCATTATTTCATTATTGTAAAATAAAGTTTGAGGCATAAAGACTCATTTAGTTATTTTATTCCTGAAATCTTTGACGTAGCAAAACTAAACTTCCATTTTCCGTCTTGTACTTCTGATACTAGAACTAAACGTATCTTCAACACAGATCATCTGGTATTAATGAATCAGCAGCAACATCACAACAACAAATGAGACAATTTTCAACAAATTAATGAAACTGATGTCATTTAAAACCATCAGTCTGTTTTAGTGTCAAATTAAAGCTGATTACTGACAACTAGAACATTAACGTTACTGTTTTAATCACATTTAAGTTTCCTGAATGTTACATTATGTCAACCAGCCACAGTTTTATGAACTTAATGAACCACATTACAGGAACACAACACACTTCAGCTGTTTACATGAAACTCAACACAAACATCGTTAGCTTAATGCTACGTTAGCTTTAATCAGGCTACGACTGAGCAGCTAGCTCGGTTAGCATCCCTAACATTAAAGCTAATATTTACTATGCTAACTTTCTTCTCTGGTCAACACACACTGAAACAAACTCCACCAACATCTGGAGTGCATGGCACACATTACATCTGACACTAAAGCTGCATATAAAGTGCAGTAAAAGCGGCACCGATACGAAAATAAATATTTACTTACTGAACAATCAGAGTCCTTTCATTGTCTGCTGATAGAATCAGCCGAAGGCAGAAAACTGGTTAAAACAAGCCAACAGCAGGAAAACTGTCTGTGGAAAATGTCTGCTGCTCCACCGATAAATAAACCAACAGTTGTTTTATCAGAATTAATCCAAACGAGGAGAGCAGAGTCTCTGCTGCCTCCTCCATAGGACCTGTCAATCATTCCAGACCAGACTGTCAATCAAGTAGTCCCGCCCCTTGGCTTCGCAAAACTTTAACGCTCTATAAAAAAACAATACTGATTTATTTGAAAATCGGCCACCTGATCTCTCATTTTGTCCATGAAAACTCACGAAAAAAAAATGTATGTACAGTCTATTCACCGTACTCTGTTTGGCTCCACACTTGCTGATGACCACTTCCGGTCTCGGAAAATGAAAAAACTGACCTTTTTTCGTTTTTGTCTCTTAATGATTTTACTTTCTTGTTATTCTGAATATAAAACGAAAATCAAAGCATGTTTTTAAAAAAAAATCGTATATCCTTTTTTGATCATGAAAAGGAAAAACGCCTTGTATTTCAATTTTAATTTTTGTATTATAAAATGAAAATCAAATAACCACTCGTTTTTTGTTTTTCAATACCCGTTTCAGAACGGAAAATCCAATTACCAGATCCGTACACGGACCGGCAAAGCTTGGGTCTTTTAATTTGTCAAAATTTCATTCATTGGAAATTTATTTGGCCACAGGACCCAGTTAAGCACAGCAATAAAATAAATGCCCTGAAGTGGTATGATTACATAATCTACAAAATTGTCCTACAATCTGCTTTTGAGACCTTTGTAATTTAAAGTTACATTGCATTTACACGGTTCATCTTACAATAACTTGTGCTTAATTAAATTTCACAGCCACACAACAAACCTGGAACAGGTTTGGTCTTAGGGGGTCTGGATGGAGTAGATTAAAACTTGAAGTATGTATAATACTCAGACAGTGAGGGGAACACGGAGGTCAGAAGGAGTCACAAAGTGATTTTTGCTCAGGACCTCTAATCCAGCCATGGGACAGAAAGAGGAAAGTGAAGTTAGAGGTCCTACTGCAAAATACTGTTTGCATATGAGTGTGTCAAAGGAATAAGAAACCAGAGAGCTAATGCAGAAAATAAAAGTTGCTTTAATGATTTGACTTTGGTTGGATGACTTCGAAATAAATAGCTCTTCATAAAATGTCTCACAGTCTTTAGGGACTGTCTACTCTTCAGTTGCAAATAAAGACTAAGAATTAATATGATTTTCACCACGATAGGAAAGCTGAAGTGTAATTACTGTCAGTCTAACAACTATGAGAAACTATATCTTGAAAAAGATATAGTTTCCCTGATAATTCCCAGGATGCGTTGCATTTTTTATTAACCACACACACCTTTTCAGATGGTTAAGGAAATGAACAATGAGGATACGGTTTGATATAATGTACTGTACAGATTACTGAAAATGGGAGTCAAAATGCAGCAATTATAGAAACAGTAAAGCTGAAATAAGAGTTTAAATTTTTCAGGATAGAAAGCAAACTATCAAACAGGTAGAAGATTTGTCATACAAAGTCCACATCAGGCAGTAACAACTGTGTCTGAAAACTACCATTCAAGAACCCAAATCTGAGTGATGTAAAAAATAAAGGTAAATTCATGTGGGCGTGTTTGTTGTGCTAACAAACTTGAGTTCATTTTAATCAAACCAAACATGCTGAGTCAGAAACTGTAGATACGAAACAATGCCATCATGTTGCAACTGCAACTGTTACATGCAATAATAAAATAAGCATACTGGGCAACTTAAATTCATTGGTGGGTACTTATGGCTGAAGATGGCACCAGACGTCAGCAGAATGAGTGGACGAGGGTTTTCATTGATGAAGGTCTGTAAATCTCTCTGGTATAAACTGGTCTCTGCACTGATGAGTGTTGATGCTGATCCTCAGCTCAGTATGTGTTCAGTCTGTCGCCAAGCCGTGATTTATGTGCCACCCAAAACATCCTGAACACAAAAATGATGAAATAATATAGTGGTCTAACTCCACAATGCACTACTACATAGATCACTGTCTTTTCTCATATTTCCAGCAATAATTTTCTGTCGTGTGTAATGTGTCTCAACACAAATCTCTGAATTTCCTTCAATAGACTTCAAGGTTTTCATTTTATGAAGTTACCGTGGTTTAAATAGCACATTTAAAACACCAGAAGTTGACCCAAAGTTAGTTTTTTTCCTCCCTTCATCAGTTTAATGCCAGTTGTCCAAAAAGCCTCTACAGGAAGGCATTGTAAAAATCACCTCAACTGGCTAAACAGTGTCTACTACCAATCAGAAACATGTATGGCTTTGTTGAAGTGTTTTCACTGAGATAAAATATTTTTAAAAATTTGTTTATGAGACTAAAGAGTGCTAAAGTTCATTTTAAACTAATTATTTTACACCCAAAAATCACTTACACAGAATGCACATAATAGATATTTGAAGAAAACTTAAATCTAAACTGCTATGATACATTTAAATATATGATTACTATGCAAGTTAACCACTAAATCACAAGAGAAGTCACTGAAAGAAATAAAACAAATGAGATAGCAGCTAGTACTATCTGCTAAGTTCATTACATCACTTCTTTAAGTTATTTTTTTTCCTTGGAACTGATTTATCTGCTGATCTGCTGCCTTGTTTAATTACAAAGGCTGACTAACCAAAATTTCAGTTGTTTAAAATGGATGTTTTTTTTTTTATTTTTATTTTTTTTAATTACAGATTGCTAGAGGCAAAAATAAACTTAACTTTACTGGTAGCTGCTAGCTTTCAGCTGACATATTCCTCTGACTTTAGCGGTCTCGCTAACTGTCTTTTTGTGATTTTTGCTGAGTAGAACAAATGGCAGAAAAACAGGTCAAACAAACAAAAATTTGCTTTAATGAAACTTGCCAGAGAGGGAAACAACAGTAACAACAGAAGGCAGCTGATGAATTCTCGAGACCTTGGCGCTAAAGTCCCAACAACAAAAGCAAAAACTATAAAACTAACAAAATACTCAACAGCAAAGAGGAGAACACTGGAAAACTGAGGAAAGGAGACAAGAAAAATGAGGTGGCGGGAAAACAAATAGACAGGAAACAAAGAGCAGGGCTGGACTTTAAATACTCAGGTCCCTGACTGGAAAAGATCACAGGTGACACTAATGACGCCAGGGCAGCCAATCAGAGACAAGAAGAAGTAAAGACAAAAAAGGTAAGAATCTTCCAAATAAAACAGGAAGTAGCGATCCAGAGAGACATGAAACACACACACACACACAGACATACATAGGGAGATTTGATTCTATCAGTGTAGTGATGTGAAATTATGTTTTTTTCTCAGCAGAGAAAAATGCAAACAAATTGATAGAAGAGCTATTTTGTCTGGACATTTGTTTTGCTTTGTTAATTAATTTGACTAATTAAAAACAACAAAAAAGGCAACCTGAGAAAACCTAGACAGTCTCAGTCCATAGCAGAAATTAAACTGACTCTGCCTGCTCTGTTTTTGTGGTTTTAATAGAAGCACGCATTCCTTAACACGGAGTCAAAGGAGGACATTCCCTTTAACCAAATTTTCATTTTCTAAACCGCATTACTCACTGGTGTCACGGGGCTGGTGGTGGTAATGAGAAGCTTGCATTTAAATAGACTTCAGCTGAATCTTTCTTATGATGTTCAAACATTCCATCCCCAGTCGCCAATAGGGGTCTATTGATCGGGTATTGCCTGATCAGTTACTTGAAGAGTAAGCCTGGTTTTAGGCAGATTTAGTACTAACTGAGAGGCTTTTCAGGATAGACAGAGAATGCCGCCGGGAGGGCTTTGACTTCTGAGAACCCAGGAGAATAAGAGCTTCACAAGAGTGCTATTGATGGTCAAGCCACTCCCCAGGGAACTGTGTGTGCAGTGTATCAATTCAGGGCGATGCAATGTTGCATGACACCTGAACATTGCACATGAGGAATGAACATCTCGTTCAGAAAGTATGAGCATTAATCTGCTGCTATAACATCCGTCCTTAATAGAAACAAAGGGGCTGAATCCATTACATGAAAAAACAAAACAAACATGCAGTGTCCACATACACCATGACTGTATGTATAATCATAAATACAGTTTTGTTGGATTATACAATTAGCCCAACAAAAACAGTAGTGGCTTGCACATTTGTGTTGAAGTTCAAGTATGATTTACAACTCACCAGATAAAAACTGAGGTCATTTTTCAGGGTATAATCCATAAAAAAGACAACTGATCAGTGAAAGTTTAAAAATGGAAATAATCAGAAATGGCCATCTCACAAAAATACTGTAATTTTTCATGGTTTTTTGTTTTCTGTATTTCATTAAAAAGGGAATATGGATGGATGGATGGATGGATGGATGGATGGATGGATGGATGGATGGATGGATGGATGGATGGATGGATGGATGGATGGATGGATGGATGGATGGATGGATGGATGATAGATAGATAGATAGATAGATAGATAGATAGATAGATAGATAGATAGATAGATAGATAGATAGATAGATAGATAGATAGATAGATAGATAGAGTATTATTTTCTACATTGTAGATTAAGACTGAAGATTAAATTTCATCACCCAAATTTAACTTTTTTGTTTATAACACAGTTTCATATGTATTATTTTATAGTTTTGATATCTTCAGTATTAATCTACAGTGTAGAAAGTATTTAAATAAAAACCACTGAATGAGAAAGTATGTCCAAACTTTTGACTGGTAGTGTATATACAGTAATGGAAAAAATGATAACACCACCGTTGTTTTCTTCAATTCATTGTTCATTTTAATGCCTAGTATCACTAAAGGTATATTACCTGAAGAATACAATGCAGAAAACAAAAAAATCAGCTAATTACAGAATATTTTATGTCCTGTTTGATATGCTTAAGCTTAATTGTATTCCCAGGGTATATAAGAGGCCATTTCATGTCATAAGTAGCACTGCACATGCAAAGGCCTAGAGTGGTTTCCTGCTTACATTCAAGCCGTACTACAACTCAGAAGTTGTCAGCTCTCACATAATGCCTAAAACAAAAGAATTATGTGAAGCCACAAAGGCAGCCATCTTGGCACTGCTGGAAATTGGCATGAGTGAGAGACAGGTAGTGAAAAAACTGAAGATCTCCAAGACAGCCTTTCATTACACCAAGAAAAACAAGCCCAACATGGTACTACCAAACTGCTAGCTGGTTGCGGCAGGAAACCTCTATCTACCCTCCAGATGACCGTGTGCTCATCCGTTCCTGTTCAGATTTACAGAGACTTTAAAAATCAGCAGGCACTGTTGAGAAATGTGACTTGTTCGGCAAGGACAGTTAGAAACTGACTTCTTCAAGCTTGTCTGAAGTCACACAGGGCACAGAAGAAGCACTTCATGAACTAAAGGGGAAAGAAAGTCCAGTTACTCTTCGTTGGGGGTCACAAGGATTGGACTGTTGATGATTGGGCTATGTATATATTTAAACTTAAAAATAAGAATGAAATATTCCATAAAATCACAGATTTATTTTTACAATGTAGCCCAAAAACTGTTTTTTTCTTCTGTGTGTAATCAATTCAAAAGCAAGTGAATGTTAAAGCATAAATTACATCATTGAGAGGGACAGGTGTTACTAAATGCTATATAATTCAAATCAGTGATAAAACTGACAGAAGGAATTCACAGATGTCTGACTCAGTGGAAGAGCTCTGCCAGATATGCAAGTAGGAAAAAACACATTTAAATATATGTTCATTGTCCTTTATTTGCATTTTCATTCAAGACTTTAACGAACACAACAGATTTGTAAAGCAGTGCTACTCTGTATGTTTTCCATACAAAATCGGTGATAGAAACAGTTGTGTGCAATATGTGCTACTTCCAACAGACAACAATAGTGTACTGCAATGATACAGAACAGTCAACACACACTTGTTACACCCTCTCACCACCACTTGTGAGGTTTTTGGACAAAATATATGGAGACAGAAAAAGTCAAAATTTGATGTCACTTTTCTTTTGTGGTGTATAAATAGTAGTTTGCGACAGAGACATGATATAATGAATACACAAAATAAAAAGCTACAAAAAAGTGCTTTGAGGAGATACATGGTCTTTTAATTTGAAGTTGTTTTTTTTTTTTTTTTTAATTTTACTCAGTAATGTGTTTATTCAAGCCTGCAGATACCATCACTGTAAATCCCAATTCACCCATGAAGCATAAATATAGCGTAGAGTCTGGAGAAATGTCTTCAAATAAATACATTTTTTAAAAAAAATGATTTTTCATTGCTGTTTTTCATCTTTGTTAACTTGCTACTGAATATTGTCGTGACTTTGCAGATCATTTATGTGGCTTTGTTTTGTCACTTAGTAACTATACTGCAACTTGACACCAGCAGTTTGTCCTCTTAGAATTCATATTACATAGAAAAACTACAAGTAACAAGCGACAAGCTAGTTTTGGTACAAGAAATTTCCAGTGTTAAGTTGCTCTCAACAAACTGAAACTCCCTATCTTGTTTGTAGCATTTGGCCTAGTTGTTAACGCGATGACATAAATCTTTAACGTGTCGCTAAATAAATAAATAAATACAATCTTAGTGTAGTTCCAATAATAGCAGCGCACTGTAGTTCTAAATTGATATCTTAGAACAAGGGAGTAAAAAGATAATTTGTTGGGGACTACTTTCAGACAAATTCATACACATTAGTGGCTAGTATGACGTTAAAAACTGTATTGTGGTATTAAATTGGGCTCAGGTTTTCTTTTTTTGTTTGCTTTTTAGTACAAAAGCTACAAGGCATAATTTCTCTGAAAAATAAAGACTAACTTGGGTTAGTAAAATTTCACAATTGAATACATTCATGTAAATAAATAAGCCTTTTTAGATTTAGCTATTTATATGAAAACAACCTAAAACAGGTTAAACCATCTAATTATGAAATATAGAGCAGCAAAAAGTGGGACAGGTTATTGTTTTTTTTATGTCAGGGTGTTAATATTTTATGATAAATTAATACTGACAGATCTTTTACTGAATTTAAATAATAATCCTGACAGAAATAATACTGTTGTTTTCTGTGTAGCTGAAAATACTGGTGGTAGAATTTAGATCAAATGGAAGTGACATACAATGAATGTACAGCAGTAATTGAATATGTAAACAAAGATGAAAAACAACATTAATGTACATTACATACATCCTCATAGAACCGACTAGAAACAGACCAAAACATGCAACAACTGATACCTGAGATTCAACTTGATGCCAAAGAAGACACCACTGTAGTCGCCATCATCTAACAGCAGACCACACGCTACCATCAGCATTTCAGGTGTTTCATTTGTAAAAACATTACGGCTTAAGTTCATAGTTATCATTATTAACTGGACCTGCAAGATTTCACACATAAACTGAGAAAAAAATCCAGACAACGGCCTGATTTGGAACGCTTTCCTCTGCGCATAAACATCAGCTGGATCAATCCTGATTTTGAACAATGTGCTTTCTGGAAAACTGGATTCTACATTTGAACTTATACAGACAGGCGTGAAATCACGTGACAAATCACTTTGACTCACCAACATAGGGAGCAGGAAACAAAACAGCGTTCTTATATGTATTTAAATAAATTTAGGTAAATATGTTAAATCACAGAACACATCAATTCTTGACGATGCATTTAAATGAAAGCAAGGAGTTATATGGGCCTGAGCAGACAAAGCAAAGGAATAATGTAATCCAACACAATAGCCCTGCAGCAAACACCATTTTTTGAATTTCTTTGAGAGCATATTTTTATAAGAATATATTTTCTTAAAGTGCAACTGATCTAGTATTATGTAAAATACAAAAATACAATAAAATACAAAAATACAGTGTAGTCTGCTATATCCATTGTACAAAATATTGCCTCATTTGAACCCTCGCTGCCATTGGATTGGATTACATTAGGTGTCAAAAGCGTTTAGTTACCATAAAATGTTTTTGAAATGGGCAGATTTTTGGAGAACAACAACTACAACAACAACAACAAAACATTCTCCATTTGATCATGTATTCCAAGTGTCTTTGAGTATTTAACCTTATTGATTGGCCTTTGCCAGTATGGAGTCCCAAATGTGCCAAATTTGACGACGCATAGAAAACAATGATAGACTTTCTTAAGCATTACGTTTGCTGATATTTGGTCAGGATTGTCCATGTAAGAGTTGAGCAGCTCCTTTTTGTAGCAGTTTTTGACATATTCAAACAATTTCTTCCAAACTTGACTAAAAACACAAACTATCTCACAAATTTTGCATATTTTGTAAAAATTGCTATAAATTCGTTGAAAAAAAAATGGTTGGAACACATAAGTGAGCTTCTTACAGTGACACAATTTGACCAAAGCTCAAGCTGTTTGATTCTTACCAGCTCCTAAAACATTTCGCATTTGCTTCAAAATGTAGCACTTGACAAAACATGAATGGAAATTCATTGTTAAAGAGGTATGCTGAGATGTGGTTAAAACAGAAAGAAATGGAAAAGAAATTCATCCTTTCATAACAATGGAAGTTGCACAACATAAGCAATGATTGCTACAAGACGTGCGCAACTGGTGGATAAATTTAGACTGCAAGGATAATTATCACTTAAGGGTTGCTGGAGGATCCTCAAAGGGCCTGAGTTTCTCGTGTTGCTGTCAGTATGGAAACCAGTCAGGTGTTTAAGACATGTTCAACCCTTTCAAGGCTTCAGCTTCTGCACAGCACTGAGTGCTGACACATGGTGGTAAACAAAAGAGGCTCAATGTGGCATGTTTACAAAGGATTTAGCAACCCAATGATGCCAGCATTCAGCAGCAAATAGACCGTCACTTGACAAGAAAAAGTCCCACTTAACCAGAAAATGCAATTGTGTTTTATTGCTTGCTTTGCATTACTATTTTCTGACTGCTTGCTTCCCATGCTGTCCGTTACTAACCCTATGTATATGACCATAACAGACTATTTTGTTTGATTGTTTGTTAAACCTTACGGATAAAATAACCAGATGGGATTGCTGGTATTTGGATAATCCAAGAAATGGAATGGAAAATGGAAAAATCCAGGTACTTCTACATATTGATGCAAAAATACAGAAAAAAATGATTCTTCCAACCATTTATGCATGAATTTGCAACATTGTGCACAATGGGAGATATTCATAACCAGATATAATAAAGGGGACAGAGAAAAAAATACCTCTCCTATGGTTGAATAATTCAAAACACCCCTACAGAAAGAGTTGGAATTAGTTTCCAGGGCTTGGAGTGGATACTTGTTGAAGTGAAGTCTGCTTTCCTGTCAACATATTCCTCTTGCCTTAACCTAATTTTAATTTTATTGTTAACTTGTAGTTTCACAATATGGAGATATTTCTGCCGACTACAGAGGCCTGAAATACAATGTAAAAGGAGCTCTGGGTGGTGGATGGGCCTGTAATGCATCTGGCTTGACTTTTCCACCAGTGACAGATCAGCAAGAACTGTTATATTTGTATTCACCATTATAGAGATCTTTCCTTAACATTAACCAAGCATATTTGCACTACCTTAACCATAGTTCATCTGCTATAACTGTGATCTCTCCCTAACCTTAACTTTGCTCTGAAGTACAGCTTTGGTCTTTCTGATAAGCTAAAATATAGTCATGAACAAAAGTTTAGATACACTTGTGAAGACCATGTATATCAAGACAATCTTGAGTTTCCAGTGACTCCTATAACTGAAGTCACTTAAACACAAGCTTCTTTGTCACAAAAAGCATACATTTTGGTTCTTTCACAGATGTTTTATCGGTCTACTGGAAATATGACAACATCTGCTGGGCATACAAGTGAATGTAAACTTTTGTTATTGACTGTAAATGCCTCTCAGATACAGCTTTGATTAGAGTAATAACACAAACTTGTGTTTTTTCTCAAAATGCCAAACTTTCTTCAATGGATCACACAAAAGATGTCACTTCTGGTCCCCGGATGGGTTCAGATTGTATTCAGTCATATTCAGAACTTGAGGTTTGAGCAGCTAAAATCGGCTGATTTTCCTGACCTTTAAAAGTTTAGATGCTCTAACTAAAAAGTCTGCATAATCAGATGTGATCCAAGCAGCGGAAACCTGTAGAAGAGAAGCTGATGTGGAAATATCAAGAGGCCTCTGAAGTTCACTTGACAAATGAACTTCACCTGCTGAAGTATTTTCGGAAATGATGATCACACCCCAACATTTCTATGAGCGTAATTAACACGGTTGTGTAATCAAGGACTTTCATTTGGCACCAGACTGCAGTCATTCATCTAGCACATAGTCTTCATCTGTTTGCCTCCACTTTCGGCATGTCTTCCCTGACCTGTGATGTACAGCTACAAGCTGGCTTTTTTCTTTGGAATTTCAATCAGGATTCTTGCCATTCCACCCACTTCATTTCCAGATGACCCTGCTGTTGAACTCTCTGAGCACTAAAGTGGTTCTCTGTACACCAGCAGAGAATTTATCTAGTTAACTCCCCTTCTTTCACCCTTGATTTGATATTAAAAAGCTTGATCAAACAATTTGACAGTGGTGTGGAGTGAAAGTGCAAAAACAGACATGCATGAACAAGCGAAGCACATTTTTGAATATTGCTTATCTTCATTCCAGAAATGTGCATGGACATTAAACACAAAGTTAAAGAACATTTTCATGAATGAGGCCCAAGGTATGTGCAAAAAGTAAAACACTCAACCAAGTAAAATTACAATTCTAGTTTGGAAATTTGCTTGTCTACTTTCTTGCCAGGAGTTGGATGAAAAGATCTTTCAGAGATTCCTGATGGACTGCTCTAATTACACATATTACGCAGGCAAAAATGTTCTACCTTTGTTTAAAAAAAAACATTCTCCAATCTGAGGGTGAGATTACATCTCACCCTCATCAAATTAAAATTTGAGCTTCTCTCAAATGTTGCTTTGATAATGTTCTTTCTTTGTAATTATGGAGCATAACAGGTAATTTTCCACTGCAGGAACTTGAAGGTCATTTTAGGGCGGTGTGTCCCAATCAAACGAACCACGCCTGTACAAAGTCTTTCAGAGCCAGAGAAAAAAAAAACAACCTTTTTTAAAGGTAGATACCACTTTTAGCAAGATGCAAATTGACAATGTGGAATCTTTAAAGATGCATAGAGCTAGGCCTGCTCTTTCCCTCTGCTACCAGTCTTCATGCTAAGTTAAGCTAATTGTTGCCTTGCGGATCTCGACGAAAACACTGATTAAACTCACTACTAAACTTTAAACTCTGCTCTATCAATGTCCTCCTCAAATAGCAGTCTTCTCCCCTCTAACACTGGTTTTATGAACATAAAATTTACCAGTGTGGCTAACATGAAAAACCTCCATTGTTCTATTTCATTTTTGTTCATAGAACTGGAGTTGCAGCCAGAAATATTCATCTTAGTTCTCAGAGTGCTTTTTAATGTATTGTTGGTGTGTTTTCTGTCTGTTATTCATCAAAAGTTTGTTCTTGGTGGGTTCTCCTTATAAATTTTCTAATGTCTGCACCTTACTATGTAAATTGTCTTGACATTGTATGGTACTAACTGTTCCTGCAGTGGAAAGCCACCTAATTGGTATCCCTATCAACATCCTTGAAACATCCATCAAATGTCTCAGCTAACATTATTTGTTACTATATATATATATATATATATATATATATATATATATATATATATATATATATATATATATATATATATATATATATATATATGTATATGTATATATATATATATATATATATATATATATATATATATATATATATACATATATACATACATATATATATACATACACATATATATATGTATATATATATATATATATATACATATATATATATATATATATATATATATATATATATATATATATATATATATATATATACATATATAGCAGTGAGAATTTAAAAATTGTGTGAAGAACATATATTTAAATTTTGCACATATCTATGCTAGTCTTTCCCATCTGCTACCAGTCTTTATGCCAAGCTAAGCTAACAGCTTCTTGGTTACAGCTTCAAACTTAACAGACATCAGGAGATCTTTTCATCTCGCTCTCGGCAAGACAGAAAATAAGCTTATCTCTTAATGCATCCTGGACTAGATGCTGTTAAAAAAAAAAGACAAACCAACAATAAATACATTTAAAATGGTCCCTGAATTAACCATATTTCTTCCTGTGCTCATTGCCACAACTGTAGATACCATCAGAAAGACAGAAAAATGAAGGAGTTGTCTCTGTAAGTAAATATAACATGTATTGCCACTTCTATGCAACAATATACTACATATAAAAGTGTAACAAGAAAGCGTCCTCAGTGCATACCGAATGGAAAGTAAAGTGCACTCAATAAGTGTGTGTTTGTTTTCTTGGTAGCGTCACAACCTTGTAACGAGTCATCTCAGGAATACATAGCTTTTCATCAATGCTGCAAAATGATGACATTCTGTAAATGCAAGGCCACAGCCTTCATTACACTGATGGCGTAACATCTTCTGTGCAGTGTAACAGCTAGTAAGAACAGAAGCAAGTGCGATCCAGTGCCTTTTGATATCATATTAATAAATCTACTCTATACAAGAAACAGGTGTGGGAGTACAAAAGACAACAGCCTGTACAAACAATAAAAATACAACTCTGAGCTTAACAGTTACACCCAAACCTAATCTGAGATGGCTCATAAGATGTGTTTTTAATTTGCAGTTCAGCTTTCAAAACACTGTTGAAAGCACGTGACCTCTGAAAATGTTGTAGAATTTTTCAAAATTGGCAAGCTTTGTATTGAAAAGAAAAAAGAAAGCTCAAGATGTGAATGGACTTTGGTTGGAAACTTCAAGTTTTGGGGTCGAGCCGTCTTGCTGGAACATTGTTGATTCGTAGCATTGGCAGTGTTGGCGTGTCTGTAATACTGAAATATGAAGTCAAGAAACTGACACATCACATCACCTGTATGTTGTAACCACTGCAAAACAACGCAAATCCACAGATTAAGGAAAGCCTCGGGTGGGAAAGATGCGTTTCCGAGGAAGAGGATGCTGGGAGCTGAGAAAAGCACACAGATATGCGACCGAGATGCAAGACTCGGGAACCACCAGCAACGAGGATGAGCGGTTGACGACATCACACCGGATGAGAGGCAGCGTGTGATTGGTTTAGTGTAGGGCACAGGGGGCAGGGAACAAGGCAAGCTGTCCAACGCTGAAGAGGCAAGGAGGTCACACAGTCTAAAGTCTTTGTCTCACATCTCAACGTGAGCTTCTTTGGCTGGTTGTGTGTCCTTTAAAGAGCCGGAGATGGTGTAAAACCTGCAAGGACATGAAAATGGCATGAAACATAGGAAGGGAAATCTTTGTTTTTTTAGCACACAAAGGAAATAATTGGATGTAAACCTCATCAGGAGTCATAAAATGTTCACTCAGTCATAATACATGATAAAAATAGAGCTCATCAGTCATCATTATAGTGTCATTCCACAGTTTAGTGACTCAGAACTGCAATTTGTGTCACTGTCACTTCAGCTACAGCAACTAAAATTAGTTTTTTTCCCACTGGCCTCAACATACTGTGCATAAATTGTGCGAATAAGGTTAAGCATTAACCAATATGATTATTTTTCTTTTTAAAGGCTGATACCAAAGCCAATTATTGGTGATCAAAAAAGACAAATGACCGTTATTTTGAACCAGTATGCATTAAACGTAATGTTTTAACAGACGGCACGTCGTCAAAGAGTACTTCTACTGCATTTCTACTTCATCGAAACCACAATGCAACTTGAGCGTATAATTATTAAGTGCCTCAAGCGGTGATGAGTCGCTTGAGGCACTTCAAAGTTCACACAGCTTCTTTTAGAACTTATAAGACTCTAATGGTCATTCCAGAATCAGAATCCCACGCATCAAATTTTAAATAATCCATGTACAAAATATTAAAACATGCAGTTATTATGTAAATTTACTTGTCCTGAGACCAAATCTAAACTAGGAGAAAACAGTGTTTGAAAATATTTTTTAAAATACCAAAAAAGTCTGGAGCAGTGGGTGGCACAGTGGCGTAGTGGTTTAGCAATTTCACCTTGCAGTGAGAGGATCCCTGGTTCGCGTCCTGGCTTTCCTGAGATCTTTCTGCATGGAGTTTGCATGTTCTACCTGTGCATGTGTGGATTTTCTTCAGATACTCTGGCTTCCTCCCACAGTCCAAAAATATGCTGAGGTTCATTGACTATATGTATATATATATATATATATATATATATATATATATATATATATATATATATATATACATGACTAATGACTAAAAAAATATGTCGATAAGAACAGTAATATGTGGAATTTGGCTGTATTAAAATACAGTTTATGTGAGCACAGTTAGCAGGACAGCAGCTAACATATTTTTATTTACTGTGCCTGCACACATACAATATAGGCTAACTATTACAATATATCATGATAAAAGAGCATAGAAAAGCCAAAACCAGTATATGACCATACAATTAACACATAAAGGAATAGCATCAGAAAATAAGGCTAAACATAGTTTTATGGGTTTCTTATCTGCAGTTCTGCATTTTGTAAACCAAAGTTTAGCACAAGAGACTGACACCGTTGGGACAGAATCGACTGCAGCGGAATGTCGTGCTCACAGTTAAATGAAATGTCAAATAGCCGTCAAAATTGTTTCCACTCTGTTGTCCCCTCAAATAGAACATGTTCAACACTGTTGCCGACAACAGAGGTTTTCATCAAGGCTGCTGTGACAGCTTTCAGCCTCTGATGTCCTCGAGAATGAGATTGAAGTGCAGCACTCAATTATAAGCTCAGAATGACGTTTCACTTTGTTAGGTCAGCAACAGAACAGCACAGAATCTGTCTGACAGCATCACAGTGGCATGCACAAGTTTGATCAATATTTCTGTTCCTGTGAAAGGTTCAATGAGCATAAGATGCCCTGATCACCAGAAGGGATGAAGTTAGGACGAAGTTAGGATAGATGAAAAATTCTTTTTAATATTTCATGCAAGATTAATGTTTTTTTGTTGTTGGGTTTTTGGGGTTTTTTTGGTTTGTTGAGTGAAAAAAAGGGAAAGGCATCAAGCAAAAGTCTGGGCAATACTTGGGGGTGCTATTCATTCTTTCTAGTCTATTCATGCTGTAAGTAACTAAAAATGTAATAATAATAATAATAATAAAAAAAGAATAGAATGTTAGTCTTCCAGGTTTATACACTTTATGTTGACAGACATGAATATTCTGAAGTTTTTTTTGCCCTACAATTCCCAGTACTTGATGTGCTGTAGAAACAGAAAGCTTAATGATGACATGCAGGCCTTGCTGATCAGTGAGGGCTGAACTGTGGCTCATGTGATGCACACCAACCCAAGAGGCATTTTTCACATGCAAACTTCCAAACAAGAACACCGTTTTTTCTGAGTGTTGCAGTGTGACTTCCTGCATGCCAGGAGGATGTCAGCCGGCTCAGTCAGCTGGTTGGTGCTCAGGTGGATTCCAATCTAATTGATCACTTCTGCTGAAATGAATGAGGCACCATTGTGGTAGAACCCCTGAAAATAAAAACCTAGTCCTACCACTGTCTGTGCATTAACCCAGTCGAGTGTCTTATTTCACCCTCTCAACTGGTTAATTTTCCGTACGGAACAGCGCATGACAGATGAGTAGTTCCAGGATTGTTATCCGATTTGAAAGTCTGGGGATTCTTCCAGTCCTTATGTTATTTTTAAAGTTTATTGCTCTGATAAGTGGTGTTATCTTGGTGATTTTTACAAGATTTGGGGGATCAAAGAGTTAATTTGTATAATCTGATAAACATGTTTATTGTACACACCGAAGAAAATGCATCATAAATTTCAAGACACTAAAGATTGAGTTAAAATGCACATAATAAACTATTAGTCACAGAGGTCTTGGTGTCTAAGGGCTTCAGAACAGTTGTCTTGCTTTCCTCAGCTGGTAATCCAGTTTTGCATGTTGCCTCATCATGTTCTGGTTGTCCAGTTTTGACACTGAGATGTGACATGGGTCAACTCTGTGCTGAGAATGAACTAAATCCACTCATTGATAAAGATCTATTCAGCCACTTTCATCAAAGAGCTGACCATTCATAGCAAATATGTGAACAGATTTGGTGGACAAAGGCTGCAAGAATGCAACAAAGATACAAGCAGACAAAGTATCAGGTTGTGATGGCTGCAGTAAACCCACATATGAACTTGGCTGAATGTGTGTATGTATGAAGAGTGGATTTACCTTGACTTTTTAAAATGCCTACGTTTCTTCATGACTTTAAAACAGCAGGATGAACATGAGTTTTTCAGGTCCACGAGCTGGTAGATGATGGGGTTGTACATCGCTGCCGACTTGGCCAGCAACGTAGGGACAACAGACACCGGAATGGGCACCGAGTCTGGCTCGCCAAACGCTGACACCACCGACACCACTGCATAAGGGATCCAGGCTATCAAGAAGCCGGCACAGATCAGCATCGCCACCTGGGAGAAGACACAAAACAGTATTCAGTCCACAGATTTCCGCATTGACATGTCTTATTTTTCTCCGTCCCTTCCCTCCAATGTCTCACCCACCTTTGTGAGTTTCATCTCAAGGTTGTGGCTGTTTTTGATGCGGGCGTCAAAGTGTGAAATTTCCTTTGTGGAGGACTTCACCTTGAAGATGATCATGACGTAGGAGAACACGATGATGCCGGCGGGGAGGACGAGACAGAAGAACAGGATAGCCATGACAAAGCTCTGGCCGGACACGGAGGCCTGAGCAAGCCACCAGTCCAGTGTGCAGGAGGTGCCAAAGGGCTCCGGGGCATAGTTCCCCCAACCGACCAGGGGCATGGTGGCCCAGAAGCCTGCATAAACCCATACGAAGGCCAGGCACACAAAGGCGTGGTGGCGTTTTAGCCATGTGCCTAAGAAAGATAGAAAAAAATAGGACGAATCATGGTGAAGTGGTGAAAGAGACAATAAAACCCAGTTTGTAGACATGACTTTACCTCCAACATTGACCTCCTCCTCAGTATTTGGACCGTATCAATCTTGTCAATCTAAATTTCTGCCCCTTGACCATTATCAAAAACTGCACCTTCTCTAAAATTCCTGATAGAAGACCTCACGCATGGCATCACTGTATCAGGCTGCAGTATACAGTGTATTTTCCAGCAACATGTCCTTTCTCATAAATCACATCTGTCAAACGTAGTCTGCTTCAGTCAGGCGATGACAATGTGCTATTTAAAGAAGATGAGTGTTTAAAGAAAATTTAGCTTGGAGGGATGTAAGTTGTATTTGCCTGCTTTTTTCTCCAATTTCAGCAAGCAGCTGGGGGATTTGTTGCATATATGTTTTATTATATCTGTTGTTAAGGAATGGACTGTCAATATTGCATCAGCAAAACAAAAAGAAAAAGAAGTCTTTACATTACATTTGCAGTGGCAGCACTTTGAACGTTAATTTTTTGGTACAGACTGTCAGCTGCTAAGTTCCATCTGTGAGCACTTCTACGTTTCTGTGCGTTTTGATATGAATCACATGGTAAAACAACAGATGCTGACGTTCTTGTTCTGACAGTCTAGACTTTTACCAACATCAGCAGCACAACCCTTAACAGCTATAAGAGCTAGCCTCTACTCCATTATATAAGAAAATATTATGCAGAAGCTTCACAGTGGCACATAGCAGGTGTTGAAACAAGATGCATGACAGGTACGGACCACTGGCAATCAGCAAGCTACACTAACTAGCCTTGCATGCTTGCTCTTTCTGTCCAGGTGGACAGGTGGAACTTGGCAGCAAAATGGAGCGTCCCAAATGTAACAACTGAGTGAGGCATCATGGAACTTAAGGGACAACAATTGCCAATCAGATGTTCGAAGCTGTTTCTATAAATATGCCCAAAACTGTTTTATAAACTTCTGAAAAATCCAAAGCATAACAGCTGCAGCGATGCTTTCTATACACTGTTTTATTTTTTGGTGATCTGCAACAATATTAACATTGACTGCCACGTATTGAGTTTTTGCCAGCCTTTCCCTACCTACTCTTTATGTGCCTGTCATACAGGGTGCAAATGAAAACATGCTGCTCCGAGACTGTGCTCAGTCTGCTGTAATCAACCTGCAACCTGAGCACCAACCAGTGTGAACAACTGTCCAGCATATTTGCTTCTCATTTTCAGGCTTCAGTGAGTTCTGCTGTGGCAGCTGAAGCAGGAAAAGAGTCAGGAAGAGACAGCTGTAGCAGATGAAGAGAGAGGAGGACTGCCAAAATGGATGTCTGTGTCTTTCAGCTATTTGTTACTAAACAGAATGAAGATTTCTGCAGAGGAGCTTCTTCTATGTGGTGCTTAATTTAAAAAAGTGTAAGTGTTCCTCCTCTCCTCATCAGCTATTGCCACAAATACAGTCTAATTATGTGGGAAACACTGCTGCAGTATTATCGTTTACATGCCCCTACACAAAAATCAAAAGGACCTTAAATTTCAGATTTCCTGATGTTACCTTAATATTTCTTGGTTCTCAAGTGTATAGTATGAATTGAAAAACAGAATATGATCAGGGCAAAATAGGACAAAACATGTTCTATTTAACAGAAGCACATCATTATAAACACATAAGAGGAGTACAAAGAGCCTCTGTAGTCCTTGAAGGAGCACTAGTTGTAATCTTTCTAATTTGTAGGTACAATTGCTTTAATTTGATAGTATAATTATTTTAATAGTTAGGAATGAATTTTCCTGTCATAGGGTTGGATCTAAATTGCAGACAGTTCAATATTTTTCATTAAAGAAAGCAAAACCATACACATTCAGGGCTTTTGGCAAAAAAAAAAATGGATGGTTCCTGCCGTACCGTATCGGAGATGGCAGATCTTGAGGTATCGATCCAGGCTGACCACCGTCATCGTGATGAGGCTCCCGCAGCCGAAGAAGAAACCCGCCCACCCGTAGAACCGACAGCCCTCCCAGCCGAACAACCAGCGGTGGGAGAAACTAGATACAACAAAAAAGGGCTTTCCTGTCACTGCAAGAAAGCAAAAAGGGGGGAAAAACAAGACAAAAAGGAAGAGGAAGAAGATAAAAGACAAAGAGGCATGAAATGATAATGGAGGAAGAGGACACGTGGGAACAGGAAGAGGATGAAATAAAGAGGCAGAGTTGGAATGGGGTTGGAGAAAGTCGATATTTGGAGTTAGAATTTCATTGCAAATCATCCTGTGATATACATGAGTACAACTCTTTGCCCACAGATAAATGTGTGGTTTATTCTACATAAACACTTGCATTTTCATTACATTCATTCTTCAAACTGTATAGTTGATTCAGAGTCGCAACAGAAACTATAAACTTCCTCCAGCTCCTCCTGGGGGACCTCGAGCTGTTTCCAGACCAGCCGGTGACTGGGTCAGCTTTTGTTTTTTGATAGATAAATTCAAGGTTGGTTTCTGATTGACATTTCCATTTTGGACCCATTCATTCTTCAGCACTTACACATCCCTCAATTAACATTTAATCTGTCCTTCTTAGTGTAGTTTCTGTTAGATCCACGCAGGTATGTAAGAGTAGCTTGACATTTTTTAACTTTATTTACTTACAGATGGTAAAAACTGAACTTAATTCAAGATTTGTTGAGGGATTCAAAAGGATTTAATAAGAGGATTGTGTTAAGGGACACATTTTGAGCTAGTTTCTGAACCAATAATTGGCAGCCTAAGCATCACTAAATGATTAATCATTCCATGCTCTATCAAATTATGTCACGTGACATGATCCGCTTTTATGGCTTACACAACTACTCATTGGACTACATTAATGCTGCTGTAGCATGCTGCAATTTATTTACAGAAAGAAAGATCTAGTCAGTAGACATCAAGCATCACTGGAAGCTTTCTCATGGTGGCACTTTACCAGTTAAAGTCCCACAATGGTTTCTGCATGCCAACACAAAACAGCCAGTAGTTAGACTGATTGCCTCCCTGGGTCGCTAAAGTATCAAACAGTAACAGGCTCCACCTAGTGGCACAACCAAGTACTACAGCTAATCTACAATACATTTTTGGATACGCAAGTCCTTAGTCTTCTGCCATATGGGGTAATATATTTTGAATTAAGTTATTAACAATTACTAATCGATTACAGATTAATCCTTAACATCCCTAATTGGGATTCAGTAAAAGGCTATCAAACTCTAACCCCATTATACTGTTTATTTAGAGGTGGTAAGGAATTATAAAACAAGCACATATGGGAGTTTCAATCAAAATAGTTCACCCACCTTAACCTGGAAGACACCCTGGTGGTATAAATTCATGAAAATGTTAACGAAAGTCACCTATCTAAATAATTTTAGAGAGCATAATTGAAAGCATGCCAATGCTAGTAACAACAAGTTTCTGGAAATGTCCATAAACAAAATTCTCCCAGTCCCAAACTCTCTCTCTGTCAATCTCTCTTTTAGCCCATTCACCATTGCAAAAGCTCTCAAGTTTATTGAGTTTACATGCTCCCAAGTTGTTTGCTTGGATTCACATCTGGCGACAGATGTGAATCTAAAGATGTTTCTGGAATGACCCCCGAGCCAAAATTAGGTTGACCTGGAAGTATTTTTGGGATCATTGTCTTGCTAGCAAGTGCAATAATTTCAAGGTTCAGTCTACAAACGTATATGGTCATAGTCTTAAATATGGCTGGGTATATCAAGAAATCAACAATACTAGCAAAATGAACACATTTGCCAGCAAAACACCTGAATGGCATGATGCTACCACCTCCATGCTTGACAGTTTGGGTGGTATTCTTGTTGTGACAATGGCCTTGCCCTTCTTACACCAGACATACTACTGATTCAAAGGTCCAAACTGTTTTATTTAGTCTCATCACTTGTTGAGTTCTTAGCACAGTCTCCAAGAACTCTACATGCCTGTCCATTTTGTTTTTTGCATATTGAAAATGACTGACTGCTTTTTTAGTGTTGCTGTACTGTGAGAACCACAGAGGTTTGCTACTTCTAATTTTGCGCATGATGCTCTCAGCTGGATGTCTACTTGAAAAAGCATTGTGAAATCTTTTTGGAACTATTTCCTTTTAATAACATTGAGTGATTGTTCTTTCTCTAAATTCTTCCAACAGTTCATTTAGCTCTGCCATGTTTGCTGCTCAGCTTGAACAGCTGTATAGGCAGGATTTTACAATTTTCACAGCAGATACAAATACAGTGTCATACATTCCTCCCAAAATTAACTGCATTGCACAAAAACTGGTAGCCTTAAGTAAAATTAAACAGATTATAAACAACAACAACAACAAAAAAAAAAAACAGCAGAAGTGCGTATTTAGAACATGCTGCATTTAAAAATAAAAAACCCACTACTCAGAAAGATGGCACATTGTAATTATATACTCAGCAGTGGTTTAATAATTGTAATTGCAACTGCAACTGTATAATTAGGCATGAGTGCTGCAAGTTGTAATTAGAGCCCATGTACTGGCATAAAAATGCATTGACATATATGTTTTCCAGTATGCACTAATATGAAAACTATGAAAACACAGAAAAGAACACAGAAAAACAATGCTTGGGGTAATTTAATAGTTATGCCATCAAACAGTTTGTCCAACAGCACATGCTTCAACTTCATTTTTTACAATCCTTTGCAGCATATGTAGCAGAGAATGTATCACAGCTGAGCAGATGGTGGTGCGGAGTCATGTGGTGTCTTCATGTGGTAAGCTGCACACTAGTTTGATATTTACATTTCTGAAAAGTCAATAAACAACCCTATGATTTTCTCCTCTTAAAATTACTATTACACACACACACACACACACACACACACACACACACACATATATATTGCCTGATGTACGTAACTGTATTTTTTACTCTTTAAAAATCAGTGCCGACATCTGCCCTATAATAAGTGGGAAAGCATGTGACAGCTCTTGTGACAACCTATGAGCTCCTCTTTCCTGAAAAACATAAAAGTAAACAACAAAATGGAGGGAAAGAAACACTAATGCTGACCTAAATACAAAATAAAAGAGGCGATTCTTGCAAGAAACCTTCCTTGAAATATACACTACTTAATATGAAAGTGTCAGTTTTATGGTAGCTCGTGTATTTTCATGAGATTTGCCTCTCTGTTTGTGGTGGAAATACCCTTCAGACACAACAAGGCCTATTGAGCTCAGTACAAAGTGCCAGAGTATTCCCACAGTGACTCCCCAACTTTTGTGTCCAAAGTAGGCCCACTTCCTGGAGGGCTGCACAGGCCAAGAGCCATGTGGCATGCCAGGCCTCAGGCAGCATAGACAGGATAAAAATTAAAACCTCTTGGCAAGATTGCAGACATGATTAGCCAAATGTTTCTTGGAATCACTGAAAGCCTAGCAGGGGATGTACGCAGACTTCCACACAGTTGCTCACATATTCTGAGGCTGAACAGCATTTACAACAAATACACCATTTACATATTGTGAGTCACTGCAATAACTTCAGCCTCTACAAATCAGGCAGAAATGGGAAAAACGATTGTGGTGAGATTTGCTTTTTGTTGATGGATTGGGTGAAGGTAAATGGAAATTTAAAAAAAAAAATCATCTTCAAAGCGTCACAAATGCTCACACCAAATTTCACTGAAGTGAGGAACTTCAGTTTATCAGGAGTGCTGCTCAAGAGGAGATATTGGCCTGACTGTAGTGGCGGTCAATTCTTTGAATAATTCCTGAGGAAATGCATATTCAGATCTCATATAGTCATCAAGATGACTCGCTCTTGACCGAATGAACGGCCTCATAATCTTTAGATCCTGTTGGGCAAAAACTAATTTTAGTAATGGAGAATATTCATAATGTTAATGTGTTTGGCTTGATCCGGAGAGTGTCTGATCTGGATTGTTTAGTGGGCTTTTGGCAAGCTAAGGTTAATGTCAGCAACACAGCTTTCACTGTTACCTTAAAGGATTCTTACAGGAATCCTGTCTTGAATGACAAAAACATATGAAATATATTACTCCGAGAAATTCTAGTTTTTACTTACTATATTATTTCGATGATGATCAGGAAGAGCCACCATGTGCTGGTAAGACTCACTAAAAGGCCTAATGAGAGAACAGGTAAATCAGGTAGGATTAGTGATGATTAAAGAACGGAGTATGCATGTATTACGCAAGGTATACAACATGTAAGTACTTTTCAATTAATTTATTTTCAGTTATGTAATTTCAGTTAAATAACATCGAAGAAAAAATACAATGCATGCATGCTTTAAGGACTTTCTTTCGTTTCGATCATGCTATAAGACTGAACAAAATCCCCCCTTAATGGATAGTCAGTGAGTTATCTGTGAGTTAATGGGCTCCCACCAAAGTCTTTTAACCCGACAGCTTCAACAGTTGTCTTCACTTAATATCACTGTCTTCAGTTAAGGCCATCCTTTAGTCCCAGAACACCACATAACAGCCGCATGAATACCACAGGAAGCAAATGTATCACTGCCTGCAGGTACTAACGTAAACACTGGTGTTCAAAGAAAGTGCATCAACCAGGAACAACTAACCTGGTGTGTTAGATTAATAATTAGCATCACAAATAGAAATATACCATGAACCATGTTTAATAACAGTTAAGGCAAGCTAGCTAATGCTTAAACTAAAAATATTCCAAGTTGCGACCTTCATAGAACAGCTTTGGGTAACAATATTTACGGCTGAATGTTAGAGGAATAGTTCAAGTTGCTTCACTTGATCTTTTTTTAATTTTATTTTTTTATTGGGTTTATTTTTAGGAACAGATACATATTAGGACAACAACACTCGACAAAGGGAGGATCCATCTCATGACAAAGTTATACACATGTATATGTAAGTTCACCTGTACATAAACAAAATAATAATTATAACAAAAATGAATAATACAAATTAAAATTATTTTTAAAATGGGCTAATAACTTCATTGCTTTTGCACATCTATTCTTGATCGGATCTGAAAATATACTTTAAAACATTACTAGTTTTATATGAAATCAGGCCTAACAGTTGGCACATGGGTAAGTAATCTTGACCTGTTTTCCTCACATATGTTAAGTTGATTTCTTAATTTAAATGTTATTTTTTGCCATTGTGTATATATTGTAAACCAGATCAATCCACTCATTTATGGTTGCCGTATCTTTTTTAAACAATTTCTAGTCAAAGTCTTCTTACATGCCACTAACAGCACCCTTAACAGGTATTTATCATTCTTGACACAATTAATATGTTCAAAATCACACAGGTACATCATTTTTAAGTCAAAAAGAAAACTGCCTCCAGGACCCCGTGAATACTTTGCCAAAATGGAGCTACAGAGGGACAGTTCCAGAAAATATGGAAGTGATTTGCCACAGTCTCTCCACACAATCTCCATCAGGTAATCTGATTGGAATATAAAAAGTAACACTATCCTATAATAGGAAACGACAAAACTTGATTTAAATGGTATAAAATTTCATATTAAAAATGACTCATCTGCGATTGTGCACACCTTAACCAATTTATTTCTGAGACTACAATATACAATATATATACTCAAGAACTGCCCAATGTTGACTTCCAACTCATGGAACATGAAGGAGAACGTGTTCGGAATGTAGATAGCATTGGAATTTGGGTTCAAGACAACAAAGATTATTTGATGGCTCTAAAGGTTCTGGGAGTGAATGTGTCAGAGTAGAACCTTCAATACCTGAATCGGATGTAGTCATATGCAAAACTTAAAGTTAATGAAAGATTAACTGCATTTACATCAGAAATGCATAGTTGCTATATTTTTAGGGTGACAGCGGATAGAATATGTAAGAATTGAGGGATTGGCTCAGTTTCGATACAAAAGAAACACTTGGATTATTTTGGTGGAAATATTTTTGATTATTCTGAGTAAAACAGTAGGAATGAATGTAGATTTTAGTTAAGTTCCTGCTCATGTTAAATGTGGAGGTTAATGAAAAATCCAACAGGATTGCAAAGCGAGTGTTGATATTAAAGGACTGTGAAATAATGAGAGCTCCCTTTGGAAAAGGTGAGACCAAATCATTAATAAGACACCCAGTGAGGGATTCATGGCAGAAGAAGTGGGACACAGATATCAAAGGGAGACACTATGACAGTCCACAGAAATCAATTAAGGTTAAGTCTGTCAAAGAAAAATGCAGAGGAGAGAAATTTTTGGGGTATTTTTTTTTAAGCTTGAGACTAGAATATATTGGATTGAAGCCTAACCTTTATTCAATGACAAAATGTATATGAGATAAATATGAGTTTTGTAATGTTCTTAAGAATGTAGAGCATGGGGGGGGGGGCAATTTTGGTCATTTTATTTTGCCAACACTGTCTTCTTGAGAATTTAATTCAGTAATAAACCTATAAAGTGCAATTCAAAGTGTGCACTACTAGGAACTGGTGGTTCATGTATTGATGTATATAATACAGATGTGCACATGGACAACTGTGGATATCCACAGACATGTAGTTGTTGTTATTATAGCAGTTTTAAAGTCCAAGTGAGTCCACTTTGAGGACTCCGTAGCATACATATGCAGTAGGTTGCATCTTTGTGTTCCATACAAACACACCCTGTCAAGCACCGCAATAAGAGCGTACAACAGATCTTGCAAATGTGCATTTTATTACTATTGATAGTAGCTTTTAACCTGTTATTTATCTTTTTTACTGTCTATGGATGTGTCTGAATGTATGTCACATACCGTGGGCTGCTGGACACCTGAATTTCCCCTCTGAGGATTATAAAGTATTGTTATCTTTACGAGCACTGCTGACTTTGTAAAGTAAACACTAAAGAGCAAATCAAATGACATCAAGCTTTACTGTCATCATGGCAAGATAAGAGAGCGTTTCCACAGGATCCAATAAGGTGCAGATGTGTGTGCTGATGGGGAGAGAGGCTTTTTTCAGCTTCCTCAGGAAATGCAGTCTGTGCAGGGACCGTTTGAAGGTTGCTGAGGTGTTCTTATTCCAGCTATGGTATTAAATGCTGAGCTGAAATGAACATACAGGATTCTGGCGTAGGTGTCTTTATGGTCCAGATGAGCGATGACAGAGATATTGCATCCTCTGTGGAGTGGTTGGGATGGTAAGTGAAAGAATAAAGATAAAGATTGGGCTACATGCAGATGTGTGTAGACCCTCACAGACATAGAATGTATAATACCGTCCTGAGAAGCAAGCAAACAGCACATAGCTGCAACAACTGTGAAATACAAGCCAGAAGAAGCTATTAAGTTACTCTCACCAGCCATAAAACATGTGGACAGGCCAAAATTTCAGTATATGTTTGCTGAAAGAAAGGACTTGCTCCTGCAGTGTTCTAATGGTGCCTCTGCTCATCACTGCAGAGTTGGTCCAGACAGTGAAGGCTAGTTAGCAGGCCTATAAGTCAGAATACAGTCAAGACAGTCCACAAACCTAAAGTTTTCCTGTCACAGTTACAGCTGCAGATCTGAAAAAGTAAAATTTGGGTCTCCTAGGTTTGCAACATTGTGTGAAGAACAGATGAACCCATTTGTCAGAGTTAACTTGAACATGTATGTTTAGGGCAAATTGTGCAGGGGTGTTCATTAGTGTTGCAGTCGAGACCACCTAAGCCGAGACCAAGACATGGCCGAGACCAAAGCGAGTTAAAATGCGGTCGAGTGTGAGACAAGACCGAGATCTTCAAAAAGTGGTCTCTAGATCGGTCTCAAGTATTGCACAGAAAAAATCCAACAAAAATCCTTCCTGCTTTTCTACAGAGAAGATGAGTGTTCACATATGAACATCTGATCAATATATTTGAAAGCCTCATCTAACACCATCAAACCCTTTTATAAAAAGTGTCACCTCAAGGATACGTCACCAATTAACAGTTGCCAAAATCAAATCAAAGTTAAACTGAATCGAGTGAACCATTTTGTTTTCAGTCTGGTGTGTCTGTAAAAAAGCACCTCATACTGTTCTGAACATGGCATGTTTCTCAGGTACTTCAATGCTTTGCTGCAGGAATCAAAGACTTGCTGGTCTAAAGAGACTTGATGAGCGAAAGAGGTGGACCAGCTTCCATTTGTCATCATTCATCATCTCAGCACAAAGATCTGTCTTTGAAATAACCAGCAGTATTAGCATTTTATATGCAAACATGAAAGGTTCAAGGGTGACAGATGCAGGTGCACATTACGTTTAAATTGCAGTGGCCAAGGAAGAGAAAAAAGCATATACCTTCTTCAATCTTAGTAACCTCTTTGTGAAAATCAGAAACTACACTTTGCACTCCTGTAAACTGAGGCCTTTTTCACCATTGTTACAGCAAAAAACACACTACACATAAGCTGCCAGTGATATATAACCGACTGTTGAATGAAAGGGGCTTTTTATCAAAGGACTTTACATTCTAAACGTCATTCACTGTATCTGCAAACTTGTCTGCACCTACTTATATCATTTGCACATCCAGGCACATTCTCATTTACACATTCTGTTCATTTGCACATTCTGTTTATTTGCATATTTCTGTATCACTCTTGTATATTCTGTTGATTTTTAGGGTCCGAGCACCGAATGGTGCGGGGACCCTGTTGAAACCCATGGATTTCTTTTTCTCATTCTTCATCATCCTCTTCTTGCTTTTGTTTTTTTTTTTACCATTTTTTGAAACGCAAATTTGAAGACCTAAAACTATTCAAAAACGCGTGAAAATTTGCACACGTCAGGACCGGCAAAAAATTTTACATTTAAGGGGAATTACATAGCTGTGAGTCAAAACGGCTCAATAACGCCACCTAGAAAATTTCAAACAGGAACTACGGCCAGTACATGTCACCTACAACTACCAAATTTGATAGGCATATGCAGCATGTCAGACTGAACAAAAAAGTCAGTGACAGCCATATCCTAAACCTCACAGGAAGTCCGCCATTTTGAAATGACTGTTTGAAATGTCATGATTTTTGCTCATTTTCCAGAGCTATAAACTCAAAGGGTGTAACTCCAAATCACCTCAGATTTGGCCAGTGATCAAACAGACAACAGTGATCAAAAGTATCAAAATTGCCGTGGCGGCCTCTGGAAATTTGATCCTTTGCCATGAAACATCAGGTGCTGTGTAAATGCCCTGAACATGCTCCAATCTGCCTGAAATTTTACGTGTGATCAGTGTCCTGCCCTGATCACATCCATATGATGAAATACATTCACAATTATAGCGCCACCTGTTGGCAACAGGAAATGCCATTTTTTACACTTTGATGTACTAGTGTTAGCCCGTTGCCCATATTCATCTCAAATGTGATGACATAAGCCTGAACATGTTGATGATGATTCATGGAGAAAATGGTGACTTGTCATCAAAAGGAGTGTCTGTGACAGCGCGGCGAATTTCGATGTCTCGCCATGACTACTGAAGTGTTTATATCTCAGCTGCACATCATCCAATCTGCCCCAAACTTCATATGACGGACAACAGTCCAGGTCTGAACACATCCACACTCATAAATTTAGAAATATTCGTAGTGCCACCTATTGGCAATAGGAAGTTATTGTCATTACATTTGCAAGGATGAGGTGGAGGTGTCGTGGGTTTGAGAAGTTTGTTTATTGTGGAGAACAGTGTCTTTGGGTTGCTGGAGCCACAGTGTATGAGGTGGGGGTAGAAGGTTGTCCAGGCTGCGTTGAGAGTATTCTTGTATTGTTGCCGGTAGTCTGAGTAGGCCTGGAGGTGAACTGTTAAACCAGTTTTCTTGGACAGTCTTTCAAGCTGATGCTTTCGGTATTTCATGTTGTGAAGTTGTGGAGTGTACCATGGGGCTGAATGTGTGAAGGAGACAGTTTGGGATTTAATAGGGGCCAGCTGGTCAAGACAGGAGGAGAGAGTGTGGTTGTAGTAGTTGATAAGCTCGGTGGGATTATCAGTAAGTGGGGGAGGGAAGGCAGATATACGAGTGGTGAGGGAGGCTGAGAGGGCAGAGGGAGTGATGGACTTGAGATTTCTGAATTACATTTTGTGCTTATCTTTTGGGAGGGGGGCGGGAATGTCAATGTCCATGGTGATTGCCAGGTGGTCGGAGATATGGAAGTTGAGGCTGGAGAGCTGATGAAGAGTGAGACCAGTAGAGCAGACCAGATCCAATGTGTGACCACGGCTGTGGGTGGGGAAGTTGATATGCTGTGTGAAGTAAATTCTATGGCAAATTTACAGTTGGTGTTGTCGATGTGGATATTGAAATCTCCTAGGAGGAGAACGGATGACGATATGGCACAAAGCTGGGTTAGAAAATCAGAAAGGTCAGAAGGGAAGGATGGATGTGGCTTGGGGGGGCGGTAGATGATGGCAGTGATCAGGGGAGTTGGACCAGATAATTTAAAGGAGAGATGTTCAAAGGTGCTAGCTGCAGAGGTGGAGATGGTGGATATTTTAATGTCCTTCCTGTATATCACAGCAACACCACCATCCCGCCCCACAGGACGAGGTTTGTCGATGTATGAATTAGAGGTCGACCGATATATCGGCTGGCCGATATTTTGGGCCGATATATGGACTTTTTTCAATATCGGCCATCGACCGATATTTACAAATAAAAAGCCGATTTGTGATCAGGCACCCGTATGGGCAGCTGCCGCGACCGCTTTTCCCTTAGAAGGACCCCCGGCACTCAGAGAGCGGAGCATGAGCGGAGCGAGTGAGCCAGGCAACAACAAGCCTCGCTCCACACCTGCTTATTTGGTAATAAAAAAAAAAAAACAGGTAAGAGATTTGTTTCTTGGTAAGAGAGAAAATGCAATGTTGATTTAGCCTTTAAAAGTCTTTACTGTGCGATCATCAAACTGTAAAATTTAGCCGTTTAAGTTTTAGCGTCAGCCTCAGGCATACAATTCCAATTAAGGACAATTTTGGGGTCCGATTTGGTCATAAAACCATAAAATATGTGTAAAAGTTAAAAAGTTACCGGCGAGCAGCCTCAGCCAGATGCGCCAGCGTTCACTCGTCTTATTTTATTTTATCTGCACTTTATACCCTATCCTAATATTCTGTGTTGTCTTATTGTTCACCCCTTTACTGAATATCCATGCCGGTGTAACAACTTAATTTCCCTCTGAGGATTAATAAAGTCAGTCTAAGTGTAAGCAATGGATTACTTGATTGCACTCCAGTGAAGAATAGCACAAGATGCACAAGAAGAAAATCTGAAAAAGCAGATGTAAAAGCACAACAAAAAAACATCCTGATTTTAACCCATTGAGACCTGACTTCACTTGAAGCCCCAGAGCCAAACAAAATTAGCGTACAATGACTATGAGTCAGTGAGGAGTTAGACCTTTTAAACACACATACACACACACACAAGGAACATTTCAGAACATTAAGTTTTCATCCAAAATTAATTTGGAGTCATATGTTCTGGCAAAGACTCTTTGATCTTGTTTTAGAGTTTCTGGCTGTTTAACTAGAATAGCTCCACTAACTGTGTACACCAACTAACCACTAACTTTGTCTGCATTTCATTTTCAGCAGGAAGTGTACAGTGCAGTTTACCAGAGCTTTATCTCTTACAACAGCTGCTGCTGGTGGAGACAAGGCTGCTGAGATGATTTTAACTCAACCAGCCTTTGAAGCCCCAAAGATATTTTTAAAATACAGGCTTGTTTCAAATACAAATAAGACCAAGTCAATAGTATTCTCCACATCTACCACCCTACCATAAAAGCTCTAAATTGCTCCCATATCACTGTTTCTTTGTATACAAAGTAATAAGTAAATGGCTTAACAGCAAACAGTCACTCAAGATTTCAACATCTGACCTATAAATTAGGTCTCACAAAGCTTTCAGTCTTCTCTAAACCGTTAAACCATCGTTTACCTCATTCAGATCTAGTCTACACTTTATTATACAGATATTCTGTACTGTCACGTTGCCCTCTCATGAACATGCAGCCTGAAAAAGTTGCGTATTTCTTGTTCTCTTATCTCTATTTAATCGATGTCAACAAGTCCACCAGATCAAAATAAGTTTGCGACTGAAACCACGATATTTTAGTGGTGTTAAGAGTCTGAAAACAGAGCCCTCCTTTGTATTCCCTCTATCAGTTCTGGATAAAGAGACTAGGAATGTTGGAACCAAAGTGAATCATGAGTTTCCAGACTATTCCAATTCTGGGTTTCTTGGGATGGTGACAAACTATGAGGTTTTGTACATATTTACTGTTCCTTCTTTGATATTGCCTCATGAAGTCAATGGAGTTGTGCAGACATATAGATGAACATCGCAAATACCAGTCAATGAAGTCATCATCATCTTCTAGGATTAGACTTAGCTAAAATAAGAAAGTAGCAAGTAAGGAAATAGATCACACAGATTGTACACAGATTGAGTGTTATTGTTGATGAAGGCATAAACATCTGAATCATGCAAACCATACATTAACAGTATTGTAGTTACTGCTGTCAACCATGTGTTAATGTGCGCAGTAAATGTGAGGGTGAAGCCCTTAAAATAGAACCCTGAATCACTGAGATGCAGTGTAACATACTGTAGGCAAACTGTCAAGCTGTCACATCAGGAAAGCATTTGAAGGTCTGAAAGCAAACAACAGACTCCAAGTTATTCCAGTCAAGTTTTAGGAGATTTTGACCAAGTTAGATTGCGTTTGTGTTTTATTCCTCCAGTAGAGTTCCAGAGTCTAGGAGAATTAATGCCAAGAAACACTGAAGCCACTTCGGCTGCACATGGTTGCCCCAGCACCTTATTAAGACACTTTTTTGTCTATTTGTTACCTAACTGCAGGTCATTAGTGCACCAAGGCATTGTGACCTTTAAGACGGTACCCAACTGATGGAAAGACTCACTTTGGAATAAGATTCCTCATTTATTCTCAGTCTGACAACGTCATTCTTTGAAATCACAAGGCAGACAGAAAATGAAAAACATGTACTGTGAGCCAGGACTACTGTGAAAAGTAGCTGCAGGGGAAACACATGGGCGGACAACCCGACTCTGTTCACTTTCAGGGCACACGTGTTCCCTGTTGACTTAGCTGGCTTGTGTCTGCAGAGAGTGGGGCAATCACAGGTCAGCATCCCAAGCTGATGTGTGCCAATGCCAGAATCCATACAGTACAGGCAGATGAGGTCAAACCTCATCAGATAAGAAAACCCCACTGTTGGCTTTACCAATTAAATTTCCTTGAGGTGAAAAGGTGGATTTATAGGCAGCTCTGGAGAGTGATGCAGGGTCCTGATTCTAAAGATCCAAAGAGCTTGGTTATGTTTTTGAAGTTTCTCAACTGCTTTTTGAAAGGCACTAATTAAATGTTAGAAGTTATTTGACCTTGGCCTTTAAGGCTGCATTCACAGTATATAGGAAGAAGCTGACAGAATGAGGAGACCTTTTCTTTACTGTAGCTACTAACGATTAAGTTCAACTTATTGGAAAGCTGACGCTCAGAGACTAGAGAACCTATACATTGATTCTAACCAATGGCTGTGAAAGCATCTCTTGTAAAAAATGTTTTACTGCAATGTTTACAACCATGATACAATTAATTCAAGTTACTGTCAGTTAAACTGTGTGGTTTGTGAAGAAATTAAAAAGCTTTTTGTGCAAGTTTACAAAAAGCAGGTTCTGTGCAAGAACTGCCAAAAATCTCCATTTTGTTAGCTGAAAGTGTCACTGTTTTTTTTTGTTTGTTTTTTTATCAGCATGCTAGCAGAACTGTTTCGCTGGATGTCCACTTCACAAAGTAACAACATAAATTCTGATGCTCTGGAACTACAATCTGATGTTTAACAAAGGACTGTGGCTACTAAAATGTACACAAATGTATAAAATGAAGACAGAAGTTTTGATTTTCATCAAATATGGGATTTTGCTGGGTAAATAGTCCACAGTCCTACTATTTAAGTCATAGACAAATGCAGACAGATTTACAAACTTTTTAAGCTAAGATTGACATTTTAAGAAGGTATGTAAGAATATGAAGCAATGTCCATGTAGAAATCCTTGTTTATTGTATGGACTGGAACTTAACCTGACTTGCTTTGTTGGCTATAAGAGCCTTTGGACCAATTCTAATTCAAGGATTCACAATTACTTTTGTAGGAAAAGTCAAAGGATGGGACTTTATGCCTCAGTGTTTCTCCTTTCCAACCTAATCCAAGTGCAACAAATATTCCCAACATAAACTCCACACAAGCACAAATATCTGTTTTATTTAATGAAGCCAGGCTGGCCAAATGGGAATGTGACTGATGAATTGGTTAAACTGGGATCTCAGGGGGGAAAAAAAAACAGACCCAGCCAGACCCATCTCTACACTCTCAAGCTCGGTGCCAACACTAGCGTGTCAAATATTGTGGATATTCTCACATATAGTCCATGTCAAATTTGAATAGGATTGAATCTTTAGTGACCTCATTTACCAACATGATTCCAGTCAATCACATTCAGTCTCTTGTACGTCACATCATTATTATGGCGGATGTCCAGGATGCATGAGATACAGGACGTTGACTGCATTTCATTTAACATCTGCTGGTGTCATTAACTACAAAAGGTAACTTTCTGCTGCAGGAACTCGGTGCAGGTGCGAGGCGGTACAAACTTTTACACAAATGCCTGCCTAATTTGCACCTTTTAATATTTCTTTTTCTGCGGAAGTGTAGGATCTGACAGCTTCATCTGCAACGTTATTCTGAGTGTGCCAAAGCAATGAAAAATTCTCTTCAAAGGACATAACTCAGTTCTATGAGGCCATAGGAAATAGAACAATAAAGGGTTTGTCATGTTGGTCTTTATAGGTGAAATGATTGAGAATGAAGATGTCGATGTTAGAGAGGCGAAGGCTGCTATTCCATAAGGTATTCGAAAAAGGCAGAAAAAAGGTGCTTGTCAGTCCTCTTTGGGTTTTATCAATCATCATCGAGACCTGCTCAGGAGGTTTTTGGGGCCACAAAGAGAAAACAACCCCGTTGTAACCAGTTTTTCTGCACTGAAAGAGGTTCTACAGAAGTGATTCTTGTGGTCAGAACATGCATAAATGTTCAGGTCGATCTTTCTGCTTGAACCCAAAAGTTTTCTCAGAGAACCATTAAGCCTTGTGTTGTAAGAATAGTACATTTACTCCAGAACTGTCCAAATGGCCATGAAAAAATGTCTACTCTCACGGCTTTGCAGTACTTTTTCACTGAGTTGCTCCTCTCATTTATGTGTTGCGTGCACTGGGCATGAAATGATCACATGGGCAAAAAAAAAAAAAAAAAATGAATTCCAATTTCAGGAAAATGTCCAAACTGTTTTCACTGGATGTAGCAGCAGCAGCAGCAGGATAAAAGAGCCCTCATCACAACTAAACCTGGCCTTTTATTCCTTTCTACTAGGTGGAAATGTGTTAATCTAGGTTCCATAGTGTGGAAGTGTCCAGTGAATAGAGAATACAAAGAACAACTCTAAATGTCAGAACATTCCTCTGATGTCAGATGTCAGCTACCAAAAGCTGTGAAGGAATTTAAACTGATCCTGTTCTGGTGAAAGGTTTCTTATGTATTAAACCCTGTGAAGTCTGAATGCATGTTTTTACAGTGCAGTTTAAAGGTGGAAATGCTAAACCACAGTGCTTGCTGCTTATTTTGCTCATGATGTATCTTCCAGCATATAAAAACACCACGTGTGCATGTTAACAAGGTTAAAATCTTGATTTTCCCTGGAACGGGTCTTTTTATTTTTATCACATTTTCACGGTGAAATGCTGCAAGCTAAAAGCTTGAAAGTCTAATGTTGCTTTCTCGCTAAACTTGATATCTGATATGTTTTACTTTCATTGTTGATGGGTTTTTTTCAATAGGAAATATGATACTTTTCTTAGACATATAGAAATTTTTCACGGTAGGCATTTTGATTGATGAATTTCATTAACGCTGGTTCGGTTCCATCAGTCACGATAGAGAACCAGAATGTACAACACAAAGACTGTGGAACTGGCTCATCTAAATGGAAAACACTAAGTTTTAATGTTTTCACATACATCTTTTATCGCTATGGTATAATGCCACAATGTCTGCTGTGAAAAAAATTAATTTTTTTTCTTGTAAATTGCATAATGACTCACGGCATTATTACACTTTACTGAGTTTAAACCTAGTATCAAGAGCATGAACTACCTAAAGAGGACAAAATCTCCACAATGCTTACTTGAAAAACTAGTAAAGATGATTAATTAGTTATCCAAAGAGATTGTTAATTATTTTTTTCTGTCACTTTTTCTGTCAAACAACTAATTATTTCCACTGTATGTTTGCATGTGTGAACAGCCCAAAGTGCTGCCAAATAAGGCTGAAGCTGTTTTGATGTGTGTCTGAAAAGCCATAGAGTTCAAAAAAAAGAGTGATCTCCAGCTGAAGATGAGGTATTGATTGAAGAGAAGGTAGAAAAGTTTTATAAATGCCCAGTCAATTAGTATTACTGGCTGTCTGAGCTGCTATGAAAGAAAAAAAGAAAATAAAACTCCTTGTTGTTACACTGCTACAGATCAATAAAGTAATTTTGTAAATCCTCTTTTGAATTGATCTCCCTCTTTGTCCACTTTTTTTCTTAACTTTGTCTTCCTGCATTATTGGAACACCCCAAATCTGTGTATTGATTAAACAGCACTGCAGATTTTAATTTGCCTGTTCTTATTTGTTACATTTGACATTCAGTTTCCTCAATAAATCCCAGTTATGGATCATCCAGTCAGGGGGAAAATATTACCAGCTATGGGGGCTCAAAATAAATGCCCACCATCTGAGGAAAATTTTGGCTGTAAAAGCCCAAATTTGGAGGCCTCTGACATATTCTAATGTCACTATTCCTGATCTTAATTACTCCATATGTTAATGAGTTTCTAGTGTAAATGTAGAGCAAATTAATAGCAGAATATAGCCTAGAAAGTTTGAAAATGACCATTAATAATTTAAACCACACTGATATGGCATTTGTAATGAAGAACCATTAGTTCTTATTCTTATTATTTTAAAAAAATTTTACCGACAGCTTCACAGTAAAGTTTACCAAGATATACACAATAACATTTAAAATATTGTTTCACAAGAAATATAAATTCAGTATCATTCAATTACAATGAAAAAGATTTTAAGATTTAAAGGGAGGAAGTGAAAATAGCAACCATTCAGACAGAAAAATTAAGAAGTACAAAAGTCGAGCAGCAAAAGTGCTAGAAAAAAATATTGGAATACTGCAGCACTCAAAAACTGTAAAAGTGATGAAAATAAAGGGAAATATATGTGAAATAATAATATCATTAGCTGACTAAAATAAAGTAAAACAGTGCTATTTTATGGTCACTAAAATAAATAATTGCTATTTGTAAAAATATAGATTTTTGATGTGAACAATATATACGAATTACCCCGTTATAATTTTTTATAAATATTTTTTATGTAATTTTGCTGAACATTATCTTCAATTTAACAAAACAGCAACAATCACTAAAATAACACAAACACAAAATGTCTTTCAAATAATGCAAAAACATATGTAAAACATTTTTTTGGCTGGTTCAAGTACAGTAAAAGAAAAAACTATACGTTCATTTTATGGTCAAATGTAAAGGAATAAATTATTATTTAAAAAGTACAGAGTTTTTTATGTGGACAACATTTACAGTTTTGGCCTGATTATTGTAATGGTTGACATGTAAATTAATTGATATTTTCTATGATTTTACTTATTACTATGGAACAAAAGAGGGGAAATCTGTATATATACAGTCATGGAAAATAAATATTAGACCACCCTTGTTTTCCTCAATTTCTTGTTCATTTCGATGTCTGGTACCACTAAAGGTATATTACCCGAAGAATACAATGAACACGACAAAAATGCAGCTGATTACATAATACTTATGTCCTATTTGACATGCTTAAGCTGAATTGTATTCCCAGGGTATATAAGAGGCCACATGGTAAGGCCTAGAGTGATTTCCTGCTTACATTCAAGCCGTAGCACAACTCAGAAGTTGTCAACTCTTACATAATGCCTAGAGCAAAAGAATTATGTGAAGCCACAAAGGCAGCCAGCTTGGCACTGCTGAAAATTGACATGAGTGAGAGACAGATAGTGAAAAAACTGAAGATCTCCAAGACAGCCATTCTTTACACCAAGAAAAAACAAGCCCAACATGGTACTACCAAATTGCTAGCTAGTCGTGGCAGGAAACGTCTTTCTACCCCATGAGATGACCATGCACTCATCCATCCCTGTATCAGGAATTGTTGTCAGACCTCCAGGGACCTTAAAAATGAGTGAGCACTGTTGTGAAATGTGACTTGTTCGACAAGGACAGTTCGAAACCAACTTTTTGAAGCTGGTCTGAAGTCACACAGGACATGGAAGAAGCCCTTCATCAATGAAAGGCAGAGGAAAGCCTGGTTACTCTTTGCTGGGGATCACAAGGATTGGACTGTTGATGATTGGGCTAAGATTCTCTTCAGTGATGATTCCAATTTTCAGTTGATGTCCACTCCAGCCAACTTACTGATTAGGAGGAAGCGTGGAGAAGCCTACAAACCAGACTGTCTTGCCCCTACAGTAAAACATGGGGGTGGATCAGTGACGATCTGGGGTTGTTTCAGTATGGGTGGAACAGGGCAAATGCAATTGTGTGAAGGGCGAATGAACCAGGTCATGTACAGGGCTATTCTTGAAAACAGTCTTCTTTCATCTAGTGGAAAACTCTTTCCTGCCTGAAATGACTGGATTTTCCAAGACAAAGCCTCTTGCCACACTGGCAAGGTCAGTTAAAGCCTGGATAGAGAACCAGAACATTGGAACCATGCCTTGGCCTGCTCAAACACCAGATCTAAATCCAATTGAAAATCTGTGGAAAATCATCAAACGCTAAATGGAGAACCACAAGCCCAAAAACAAAGCAAATTTGTTTGAATTTGTGCAACAAGAATGGGCTGCTGTGACAGCAGAACAATGTCAGAAGCTGGTGGAGAGCATGCCAAGACGCATGGCTGCAGTCATCAAAAACAATAGTTATGAATCAGTACTAACTCCTGTGTGTATCATGTGACTAAAACAGCCAGAAAAGAAAACATGATGCTATTTTTGTTAATGTCATTATATTTGTTCAAACAAATGTACCTTTGGTTGTACGAGGCATTTAAATGAACAAGAAATTGAAGAAAACAAGGATGGTCAAATAATTTTTTCCATGACTGTGTTTATATATTTTTTTCCACTGCGGAAGCATCAAAAAGTGCATGATCACTTGAGGATGACTTCAAAAGAGCATCAGTCTCTACAGACCTGCATGTTAAAATGGTTGACTTTACTGCAGAAATGAACATATGTACAGCCTGGTACAAAAACGGTTTTGGGTTCTATAGCAAATGTCTCAGTTCACTACAATTGTACTGGGGATCATTTTTTTAAAATATAGAACTCATCTATATAATTTGCATTAAAGCTAAGACACGTTCGCACCTCCTGTCTCACTGAACTGGGAGCTTCAGCTTCAAAACCACTATTCAGACCCCCCAACCCCCACCGCTATCTTTATGCACAGTCTATGGTAGACACATGTTTTTAATCCAATGTTCATCTAGCCCCTGTATTGGCTTATGACAAAGCACACCTCTAAAACAACAAAACGTCTCAGCTGTAGACATCTTCTTCTGCAAAAAGCATACTGTAAAGAATTATAATTCATTCATTCATGCATTGAGCCCATAAACGTCTGTGCAGCACACATGGTACATGTAGCTCTTCAAGTGGACTTCTTAATGCTTACTGTGCATTTATAAAGTTGCTGTCGCCATTTATTTTCTAAACAAAGTGGCCTGTCTAATGAAGATGTCCCCTGTTTGTTCAGTCCATGCAAGTCCTAATGTGTTTTCTCATCAATTATGGATTACAGCATGTAGGTGTGGTGCTGGCACATCCCTCAAACATCAGCTCACATTGTTTAAAGAGGAGGCTCACGGTTGCAAAACTAATTCAATGAAGTAGATTTAAATGTGGCTTTTGGCCGGCAGCCGGTGCTTATATAAAAGCTCTGCAGCCTGAGCTGATAAATCAGGGCCAGCAAATATTTATAGAACTTTTACATTCACTCCTCCTGTGGCCCAGCTTCTTTTAGCAGGAAATTGAAGCAGTGCATGTGGATGTCCTGCATTTCAGAAGTGACTGGAGCCACTTCTGAAATGCAAAAACAATCAAAATGATCAAAAGAAAAGGGCAGCCTTGAGCTCTAAAAACGTAAACAAGCTAGTTTGTCCCAGTAACTGGCTTAAAGAGAAGAAATAGCCTTAGAGGTATTGTGAGGCCATAGGTTTGCTGTTATAAAGCACTCAGATGTTTATCAAACTGTTAGGCCCGTGTTTCAACTGTTTATATTTTGTTGTTTACCATTTTCAATGGTAGAAATGGCATTTTTTATTAAGCTGTTGATCTGTTTACTTTGCCAAGAATGTTTTGTTTACCATTTTAACTGAAATTGCTTGAGTTTACAAAAAGCCATAAAATGTTGAATAGCTGATAACTGCAGTTTCAGCTTGCAATAATCTGTGAATGTAGTAGACAGATGAAAAATTAACACATATAGATGAAAAATAAACATTTTTGTTGTTGAAGTTCATGTAAATGGCTACTTATTGATTCAATCATCAACCAAAATTTATCTGAATTGAAGAAACTTTGCTTATTGTGTCAATTATTGCTATTTGATAAAAATGCAATTAATTCATGATTAATTAATTACAAAACCTCTAATTAATTTGATAAAACATTTTAATTGCATCCCATCACTAATAATAAATAATAATAAATAATAAAAATAATTTTTTTATATATATATATATATATATATATATATATATATGTATGTATGTATGTATGTATGTATGTATGTATGTATGTATGTATGTATGTATGTATGTATGTATGTATGTATGTATGTATGTATATAATTGATTGATGAGGTTATCTAACCTTTAAACCATAATATTTAATGCAAGTCATTTCATGCTAAATGTCTCATAAATGTTGGTCAAAAATAAAACACTTCCATAAACAAATTCAGGTGAAAAACAATGTATTTTGGATACAACTGCAAAGTTATTGTAGAGTCAGCTACAAACAACACAGACTTTTCAGCAAAATTTGGTTGAACTGCAGGCTGTGTTCACATACAGCAGAAAGTATGGAGTATATCTATAGTGTGTGGAGCCACCTTTTTGTTTTTGTTGTTTTTATTTTATATCAGTATTGCTAACACCTGTGAGGGCTTCAAAAATGTACATGTCAATGTCAGGTTTCACAAATTTTTGTAAAACAAAGAATCACTGAAATTCTGCTCCGTTTTTTTTTTTTTTTTTTTAAGGATTTCATCCATCCATCCATCCATCTTCTACCGCTGGTCCGGGTCGGGTCGCGGGGGCAGCAGCTTTAGGAGGGAAAACCAGGCCTCCCTCTCCCCGGCCACATCATCTAGCTCCTCCCGGGGGACCCCAAGGCGTTCCCAGGCCAGCTGGGAGACATAGTCTCTCCAGTGTGTCCTGGGTCTTCCCCGGGGCCTCCTCCCAGTGGGACGTGCCCTAAACACCTCACCAGGGAGGCGTCCGGGGGGCATCCTAATTAGATGCCCGAGCCACCTCATCTGGCTCCTCTCTACGCGGAGGAGCAGCGGCTCTACTCTGAGATCCTCCCGGATGGCCGAGCTTCTCACCCTATCTCTAAGGGAGAGCCCAGCCACCCTGCGGAGGAAACTCATTTCAGCCGCTTGTACCCGCGATCTTGTTCTTTCGGTCACTACCCAAAGCTCGTGACCATAGGTGAGGGTAGGAACGTAGATCGACCGGTAAATTGAGAGCTTCGCCTTTCGGCTCAGCTCCCTCTTTACCACGACGGACCTGTACAGCGTCCGCATTACTGCGGAGGCCGTAGCAATCCGCCGGTCGATCTCTCGCTCCATCCTTCCCTCACTCGTGAACAAGACCCCGAGGTACTTAAACTCCTCCACTTGGGGCAGGACCTCATCCCTGATCCGGAGAGTGCACTCCACCCTTTTCCGGCTGAGGACCATGGACTCGGATTTGGAGGTGCTGATCCTCATCCCAACCGCTTCACACTCGGCTGCGAACCGATCCAGTGAGAGTTGGAGGCCCTGGCATGATGAAGCCAACAGGACCACATCATCCGCGAAAAGCAGTTTTTAAGGATTTATTGAAGAATTAATGCACTTAACATGCTAATTTATTTTTTTTGCTCTTTACTTCTAACCATGATTGTGCTGATTCCTCAGACATACAGGATTTTCTATAGGCCACAGTGAGTAACAATGTGTAAGGAGTAAAGCCAGAAACTGCTTGGGGTTCAAGTGGCATTTTCAGTGCAGCATTTTAAAGTGTCTATTAATTTTATGGGCTGCACAGTGACAAGGTGGTTAGCACTGTCGCCTTGCACCTATAAGATCCCCGGTTTGCGTCCCAGCCTCAGCCTGGGATCTTTCTGCATTGTTTGCATGTTCTCCCTGTGCATGTGTGGGTTTTCTCTGGGTTCTCCAGCTTCCTACCACAGTCCAAAAACATGCTGAGGTTAATTGGTAACTCTAAATTGTCTGTAGGTGTAAATGTAAGTTTGCTTGTTAGTTTTTATGTGTAGCACTGTGATAGACTGGCGACCTGTCCAGTGTCTCCCCTGCCTTCACCCTAAGTCAGCTGGGATAGGTGTATAGATAATGGATGGATAGAAGTTTTTAAGCAGTGAGGTTGACGGATAGCAGGAGATGAACTGTAGCTGTTTGCAGAACTCTCAGTACTAGTGCAAGTGAAATGTGTCAAGGGACTGATACACAGAATCAAAATGAAACTTTCTCAGTAATCCCTTGAAGTTTGCACATTTGAAACCAGTTCTTGATGCTCAACTATAGAGACTGCTGGCCTGACAGAAAACATTATGTGACAAACCCTTACCTCTGAACATGCCAGGTGTTCGCAGAGCTGTCTCTGCCTTGTAGAAAACCTGAGATGTATTCAATGAAATCTAGGGGTGCAGCTCTCCACCTTCCTCAAGCCAACAAACTTTTCCAAGTACAATTGCCATGATACAGAAAGCACCGATGCACAATGTGCTGCTGCAGCATTTACCTCTGAGAGACTGAACTTACAGTTTTTAACCAAACAATACGAACAAGTGCTCAGCGTTCTCCAAAAACGTGACTCGTCCATGTGACTGATGCCTTAACTGTTTTGGTGGCAACAACAAATCAATCACATATCGTGCAACCGAGATTTAGCACAAGCAAAAGAGCAAAAACACTTGAATCAATAGAAGAATTAGGCAATATCTTGTAGCTGTTTAAACTTGACAAATAAACATTGCTCATCTTGTGCCAACTGTACCTGATATCCCAAAATCGAAGATGGCTAAGTTAACAGTCATGATCTCCGGAGGCTTCAACTTGGTCTTGCGTTTGATGGTCATATAAATAACGTAGCCGTTCCCTGTTGTCGACATGATTCCTGTAAGAGAAACAGGAGAGAGAGAGACTGAGAAACCGCCATTTGCACTTTTTAAACACCACCATGACTGTTTCTCAGTATATCTTGATTCAGCAGGGAATAAATTTAAAGCAGCTGTATTCAAGCACAATGTTGTTTAGTGGACAAAATACTGAAAACAAGTCTGTTAATGCACATTGGCTGCAGAATAATGTAACCAGTTGGGTAAATAATCTAATATAAAACATACATTGCTTACTCTTATCAGCAATCTTGAGCCAGAAACAAAGAAAAAACTAAATAATTCAAAGCATGACTGAAGTTTTACAGGTATACAAATGATTGTACGGAAAATGTATTACGACATGGATAAGGGTTCTGTTAAGAGGAATGAAGGCAGATTGTAATAAGCAAAACGTCAGCTTTACTTAGAAACTGCAAGGTTACATGAACCACAAGCAGCCTGTTAGCCCTCAAAGCTAATGCAAGAAATTGCACTTCAGTTAAATACTGAAACAACATTCATTTAGTTACAGCGAAATGTGCTCACAAATGGTTTAAAAAAGAAAACAGCAGCCTTCCAGAAGGAATTTATGCCAACTTCCTGCAATGTTTAATTTCCTTTTAAATCCATTTTGGTGGTTATAAGCACCCTGATAATTAGAAACAACATGCTGTCATTGTTACCTCTGTTTGCCTGTAGTTCGGTGCTGCAGAAAAAGCATAAAATAAGTTCTTATCAGAGCTTTTTGGCCTGATGCTGCTGTTAGAAAGTAAATGAGAGCAGCGAGACAGCACACCTGAGGGCCATAAAATGAATGATTGAATGATTAGAGGTCGTCACTGCTGCTTCTCCCAGCCTCGTCCTGTCAGTAAACTAATGTCCAGTCTCACATGAAGCGCAATCATAAGCTTGTCCTGGTTTTTTTGTATCACTTCTGATTCACACATGCCATTGAAGTGGGAAAATCATGTTTTATTCAGCTAAGACGTTACGAAGATGAGGTTGTTTTCTTTGATCTGCAGAGAACTGGGCAGGCTGCTTTTATCTCCTGCAGACTTCATTACTGGAATCCTCTATATTCTGGTCTTAGCATTAGCACTACGAGCTGAACAATATTGCTTCTAACACGTGTCACGAGACATTGTCCACTATTAACTGTTGCCTGTAAGTTTGAGAATTGATTGGACAGTTTTGACATTTAAAGCATCCTGGCTCCAGTGCGTTTCGCTGATTTGCTTCCTTCTTGTCAGCCTGATTGCTGATTAGAATCCCCTAGCTGCTGGTTACATCTCAGTCATTATGGAGCACATCTGAACTCCTGGGGTTCCCATACAAGAAAAGTCACGGTTTAAAATGACCTTTTTGATTGCTTGAAATTGTTTGAAATAATATGTATTTTATTGCTATTACAATTACAGTTAAAATTGTAAAACTCCACCTGTGAAAAGTGTGATGGTTTACTATTGATTACCACTTTCTAACCAAAATCAATGGCAAATATTACAGAAAAATATCGACAGTAAGCTCTCTTAGACTTAGCATTTTTATCATGCACACTTTTAATACAACCAAAGCAACTGCGGCTCAGATCTCAATTACCAAAGCTACTTTTCCAAATGCCTAAAAGTCTGTAACCATGGAGATCTTCTCCAGCGCTGTACCTGGATCTTTTGTCCCACAAGGCCTGAATTAAGTATTATTTTTTTTCACAGCTATACATTGTAAATTGGTTTGCATCTCAAAGCAAGACAAATTTACAAGGCAACTGCTACTAGTACTGCAAGAAATACAGTGTTGACATAACTATATGACATGGAAATATCATGTGAACATGATGGGTATAAATATTTAATGTATTTATCCTTGTTTTATGCTTGCAGCTATGTTAAGCACTTTTGTTGAATTTTACGCTTGAGCTTTGCTATTTCACAAAACACTAATGTTTTAATAGGTGAGAATACACGCCAAGAACCACTAGAAGACAGTGCATTAATGTCAGTAGGAACCCTTTGAAATGAGCCTCTGTCCGCAGTGATAACAGAAGCTGAAATTAAACTCACATGACATTGAAATTAGCAGTATTTCATGCGCAGGGACTCCCATGACTGTATTTAAAACAGGTTTCCACCCAATTACACTCAATAGATACAGAGCGCTGCAGCCTCACATAAATTCAGCTCTGTCAGCCATTAAACGGAGCTTCTCATATTAGCTTTTGAACAGCTTTCTTTTGTCATTTGTAACCTTTTATTTTCAGCAAAGTTTGTGGAATAACATACCAGCACGTGTTTTCTTTTCACACTTAGCTACTGAAGGTAGACAGTTTTCCTTTAAACGACAACGGCAAGGTGAAAATGAAGCAAAAGATTTCATTCCTCCAAAAGAATTCTTCATAAACGACAAACAAATGTAGAGATGCAACAGCTTTTCTTATCTTGTCGCTGTCAACTTGCTGTGAATGAAGCATGAGAAGTAAGAGCTTCAGGTGGTCACCATCCAGTTGCAGTCAAATAACATATTTAGGCCATCAAATCACTGCTAATGTCACCCTTTAATAACCTGAAACTCTATAAAACAACTATACAGATTATCGTGGCCTGTTGTGGCTTTTCTTAGCTTCGGAATTAAAAAACACTTGTGTTTAAATGGAGTAACACTGAGATAAGAATGCAAAAGTGCAAAAAGACGTAACATTTTTAGTTTTTATCCAGAAGGTCTTCCAGTATAATCAACATGTTGCATCTAATGTGAACCGACACAGCGAACCTTGAAATTGTTTGCCTTGTCCTTGAACTGCTTAAGAGGAAAATCTGACAATGACCAAGTTTATAGTGTGTTGTGTAACACGTAACAGTAGAATATAGATATATTATGTAATACAGGAAGCACTGTTTTCAATGTATCTTGAAATAACAAATATTACATTGAAAACATGTCAATCAATAAATAAAATTGCAGTAACATAGAAGAAATAATGAAAAAAAATCATTTATATTAGACCAGAAAAAAAGCAAACTCAATCTAATGTGTTTCGGTATGTAAATGAACAGCTGTTTATCCATTACAATGACTGTCACTGATGTTGATTTTAAAAGAATAACTGAATTTACTTCCACTTATATTTTGAGAATCAACTGTAAAATGTGTTAAACCATCTTGTCAATAAGGCTCATATTTCCAGAAAATGCGTGAAAGTGGAGCCCCGATGTGACTCTATGACAGATGTTGCTTTCATATGAGTATTTTTTATCCCACATGAATTTATTGAATTCAGAAAAAAAAAATATGTGAGTAAATTGCACAGAATCTGATTATTTTATCCCCAAATGAGTTTCTGTGGCAGTTTGTTGTCAGAAGTCAATTGTGACTGCAAAGGGCGACATGGAAAATCAAGTGGAACAATTAAATCATCTTGAGGACATTTACGGAAAATTGATACACGTCTGACAGTGTCATTTAGCCTGGATTCGGTCATGCACTTTTGTTCTTAGAAAGAGAAAATCTAATATGAAACACATTAAGCTCATTTGAAAGAAAAGTATGTCTGGAAAAAGTTGTCTTATGAGACTTATGTAAACTAGATGAACTGGGCTCTTTCTCAGAAACAATACAAAGCAAAACTTAATTGATTAAAGGCTGCAAATCCTTGCAAAAAAACAGCATTTAGAGGTACTGAATTACTACTGACTTCTTTCAGTTCAAACTGATGCCAGCTTTGTTTTTTATTTTGCTGCTATGTCTTTATTTGCTTTACGTGGTTGTATAATGATTTCTGGTTTTAATTTGCAAACAAAATTACTTTTTCTTGATATTTTTCTCATTTTCTACCTGATAAAATTGGGCTGGGCTTCTAGCTTAAGCTTAAGCCCGACACTAATGCAGTTATGTACAGTACAACAAACGCTAACCTCCATGTAAGTTGTGCCCGCTGCTTATTTCTCCACTGAAAAGACACAAGCTCAGTTCTGAAAGAATAAACCAATCCATCACATGGAACCTCGACCGCTCGTTTTATCTAGGAGATGTTATGTTTTTATCTATTTTTTTTTAAACTGTGCTTTACTGAGTTCTCAGTACCATCAGAAACAATTTGTCTGCCTGATGTCAAGGTTATTATAGGAGCAGTTTTCTATATGAAAATAAGACAAGATAAGCCTTTATTGATCCCACAGCAGGAAAATTTACACCGTTACAACAGAAAAAAGCAAAGGGACATTAGCTGAAAAAAATAATAATAATAATAATAATAATAACAAACAAGAAATATACATAAATATTGCTGATATTGTACATATTTCTCTATTCCTCTGAATGGGGAAAACAGCAATATGGCACAGGGTTATTTTAGGAAGAGAAAAACATTAGTATTGTACAGATTCTTTTGTCAGTCGATAAATTCTGATATTTCACAGATGGTCCTGACATTGCACAGATTCCTTGAATTTCTACAATTTCGTTTAGCAGACGCTTTTATCTAAAGCAATGAACATCTGAGAGTAGATACAACACAAGCAAGAATCTAGTCAGGAGAAAACAACCTGGATAAGAGCCATAAAACAAGCTCAAGTGTGAACAAAGGTGTTCGGGGAGTAGCTGGGTTTTTATTCTTTTCTTAAAGACTGAGAGGGATTCTGCAGATCGAACAGCATGGGGCGACTCGTTCCACCACCGGGGAATCACAGAGGAGAAGAGTCTAGCTATCGACTGGCCCTATTGTGGTGGTTGTATCATGCGCCTTTTGTTGGCCAAGCATAGCGAGCGGGAGGGAGTGTAGACCGCCTCTATATGTAAAAAAAAAAAAAAAAAAAAAAAAAAAAAAATGTATGAATGTATTGTAAGTATTCATTACATAAAGGTTTAAACGTATCGATGTTGTACCAAAACGAAGTATATGTGGTCTACTAGGAGCATTGTAACGTGCAAAGAAAGTTCATCTTGGCTCCACGTGATCTGCAACAACTGTGCAAACAGGGCCTTGAAATGGGGAGTTGCTCATGTTATATGGTAGATGTGTGGTATTCAGCTATAGTTTTTAAGTCTATGATAGATTTTTTCACTATTCCCAATAGGGAAAAGAGATCTTTTGCGTGCAAGGGTGGAAAAACAATCAATCTGTCGCACCCAGTGAAAGTGTATCACATACAGGCAGAAAAATGCAGTTTAGCTGCATAGCTCATAGTTTATCCCCCACAACCTCAAGGTACAGTATGTTATATATGTCTAGCAGCCCAGAGCACTCATACTGAGTGACAGTAAATTATACTAACATGGGAAAATGAGCAAAAGTAACCATTAGTCAGCTGATTACTGAGCTATGGATGCATCATGAATCCTGTCAGGGAAGGTCAAAGCATCTTCTGGACTGTTGTTCAGAAATCTAGCTATAGAGCGCTCAGAGCAGGACAGATTTGATCATTTGGAGGTAGCAGGAAAACTCTGTGGTGGAAAAGGTACTCGAAATGTTTTATCAGGTAAAAGCACTAATACAGGAGTTTTTCCTCATAAAAAAATATCAATATAATAAAAATTCCTTTGAGGCAGTAATACAGTTTTTAATGATATCAATGCCTATATGCATGACTCTAGTCTTGTACTGGGCTGTTTTTAGGCAAAGCAAGTTACTGAGGGAACTACCAACTGAAAGGGAGGCACATTTTCCTAATTACTGTGTACATTGCATTTTTATGAACCTTTTCCGAACACTCTGGTCACTCTACACACTGTACTGTGATATGTAGTGTATCTTCCAATTACTGTTAAAACTGTTAAACTAGTGGCCCTATGGATTTAACACACAGTTCTTTCTATACCGATGAGTCAAATTACTGCTGAGACTTTTCTGTATTATGCATGATCTTATTTCAAATTGAATGTGTCTGAAGTCCAATCAACACAGTGGTCCATAAGTTTAATAACAGAAAGAGACATTTAGAAAAAGAAATGATTTTTCCCAATTTAGGCTGAGTACTGACTGGTAGTTCGGCTTCAGTTCAGGTCAGTGTTACACAACAATCAAATCAAGCTCCAGGCCATTAATCGGGTGAGAGAGTCTCCAACTGGCCTACTGAAAATATTCTAATTCACAATAGGAATAAATTAATACACACTGGGATTTATTTGTTTATATAGTAAATGCTGAATAACGTCCTGTGGCTGTTAGCTCATTTGAAAAGAAATCATTTTGACCAAAGATGAGATATGGGCCTTTTAATGGTCATTAATGTTATCTGACAATTACAACAGTTTGTTAATTTAAAACCCACTCTGGCGAAAGTCAAAATTTGAAATTGTCAACATGTCCACATGTTGTCTTTTATATGCTAGAAGATACAACATAAGCAAAATAAGCTGTTGTGACTGAGCATTTCCACCTTGTTGCTCTTGTGTAGCAATGAAAGTTGATTAAGTCCATATTACATGTTGTTATTGTGCAGTTAGGAGTAGTTTTACAGTGTTTGAGCAGAGTCATAGGTGAGCTGGTGTGCTCAGGCTGCAGTCAATGGGTGGAGAGAAGCGAGGACTTCATCGATCTGCACATTCTATTGGCAGCAATCGTGTAGGGTTGCATCTAAGACAATTTTAGCAATGAAGACATTATTTACCTGTAAAAACAAAACTTCTAAATATGTAACTTGGAGACACAGTGTTGAGTTTTTAGGGTTAAACCAACCCTAAAGACCCGAGAGGGTTCATAATTGACTGCTGGCCTCCTGTCATTTTCCAACAGTGACCCCCAGGAATAGCAAATTGTCCTTGGTCAAGATGTTTGCTCCTAATATAAGAGCTGTTGTAGTCACGCCTCATTGCACTTCTTGTAAAAAGAGCAGCCAGTAGTTATGTGATGATATGACACTAAGCATCGGTTAGAAATGTGAAAATGTCTTGTTTTAGGTGGATTTCGGTGAATATTTGTACCACACCTTTTTTAAAAAAAATACTATGGAACATGATGAATACTATTAACTAATACAAATTTTTTGGGAAACTTGCAGGTTTTATTTTCAAAATGCTGAATTATTCAGCTGTAAAAGATTGTAAAAAAAAAAATGCTTCACTTATTTAATATAAAATGATTAAATCAATCATTAGGCCTGGGTGATAATAAAATAGCAGCTCCTTCCTTTATTTAATGTGCATCAAGTGCATGATTCCTTCATCCTTATTTATTTCTATCCATGTGAGTCGTGTATTTATTTGTGAGTTTTATACTGTTGCATTAATGATAAAATTGTGACTTCTGTACTTTGATAAATAGACTAAAGCAATAAAATTCCAATTTTAACTTCAGGTATTTGTTAAAAAGGGCTGCACAGTGGTGTAGTGGTTAACACTTTCGCCTTGCAGCAAGAAGGTCCCTGGTTCGCGTCCCGGCTTTCCCGGGATCTTTCTGCATGGAGTTTGCATGTTCTCCCTGTGCATGCGTGGGTTCTCTCCGGGTACTCCGGCTTCCTCCCACAGTCCAAAAATATGCTGAGGTTAATTGATTACTCTAAATTGCCCGTAGGTGTGAATGTGAGAGTGATTGTTTGTCTATATATGTAACCCTGCGACAGACTGGCGACCTGTCCAGGGTGTCCCCTGCCTTCGCCCGAGTCAGCTGGGATAGACTCCAGCACCCCCCGCGACCCTAGTGAGGATTAAGCGGTGTATAGATAATGGATGGATGGATGGATGGTATTTGTTAAAAATGATCAATAATTTAAATAAAATAAACCACATTGAGCCCACCCTATACTGATAAAACAGTGATAAGCCAAAAGTAAAGTCTCCTATTGATGCATGTCCACATAGAGGCTGTCTGGGATATGAAGGAACCAGTGGATGTTTTGCTCCCAGGCCCAAAATATCATGAAATACTGGTTTTATACCGTTATCTGTGTCCATCTGTGAGTACCCTGTTAATGTTTCTGGTGCAGAATGTCCACCATGCTTAGAGTGTTCTGAATAATACTTCTCTGCAATAGAAAACAACACCTGAACAGCACCGTTATCACTGTGACAATCTGGCCCCTAAGAAGATCAGCAGCAGGAGAGAACGTCACCTAAAATTTTCTTCCCTCACAGTTTCCCTAAAAGAAAAAAAACCAACCTCATTTTGGGGCAGAGTAAACAAATATTAATCCCTCAGTCATGGACCTGCTGCCCAGTCAGCTGCTTCCCATTCAGCCCGTTTGAGCTGTACAAACCTTTTCAGTGCTGAATGAACCGGATTCATTGATGAGGGTTCTATTTGGACAGCTAAAGTGAAATTATTAAATAAATAGCATAATGAGTATACTGTACACTTCCCCATTTCCATGTACTCATATGATGCACGGTACCAGGAAAAAAATATAATAGCGAATAGAGGCTCTCAGCTAACATTTGGACTGCTGGAACATTCCCACAAGGAACAAAATGTGCAAATAGTTCTAAAAATGAATAAACACGCCACACCTCACAGAAAACCTACTGCTTATCCCCCAAAGCACATCATGCGACCTCTTCCTCGGTCCATCTGTTTCCCAACTCAGATTTTCTGGTGTTTTATTATCTGACACCTAATCAGAACTATTGGGACTGAAAGATGGATGAAAAACTAATTAACAACCTTGAGTTTGTTGAATTTCTAGACCTGTGCAGGGCCAAATCACCCCCAAATCAGTAACAGAGAGAAAAAAAATAGCCTGTTCTCCTGGTGACGTATTTCCAGGCAGGTACAGCTGCCAGGTTTGTTACAAAAAACACAACTAGAGTCTCTGACAAGGAAGCAATGCACTGTTAGCAACTTCGGCATTATGGCTACGGTGCTGTTACTTAACGCCATGGGGAGAGTGGTAAATATTGTACTGATCGATGCTGAATGTGCACCACAAGAAAACGCATTTTATCAGCTTTTAGCAGCAAAACTTTATCAGACTTCTAAAGGGGTCCTAACCTGTAAAGAGCTGCAAGAAATGAAAAGCAGAACTTACACCTGCATGGGTGTGATAATAAACACAAGGTTGAGGTCATGCAGCTCCAGCAGTTAAAAGAATCAGTGATTTAGTTTGAATCAGGAGAGAAATGGAAGTCATTGAAGTAAAATGTTTTTAGTTATTTTAGTCACTAATACGGATCAACTGATACGGATTTTTCAGGGTCGATGCAGATTATTGGTAATCAAGAAAGGGCAATAACCAATATTTAGAATCAATATACATTAAATGTAATGATTTTAAGAGCATGTGATGGCAGAGACCTGACATTCATAACTAGACTTCTTCATTAATACTTTTGGAAATACCTGAATATGTAAAATAGTAACAGGAGTAATTAAATGAGGACATTCTCCTTTGTTTATATGACTGAGATTGATCAGTTTGTCTCCTGCAGGTTTGTCTGATGTTCTTCTCTATTTTCTTAATATTTCACTGTTTATTGCCCACTACGGTCTGGGACACAATAATCGGCCAGGACGACAATCGGTCTATCCCTAATCCCTAACCTCATCCATCTCCATCCCCGGACTGGATTTTATGGCTGTAAAACGTCATCGTCTCAATTACTGTGGCCACTAGAGGGCGAGGTCACCATGAAAGACGACATCGTTGAGCCCACAGTTTGGAAATTTGCAGTGTTACAGCACAAAAGATGGTACAAACATTTAAGGAATGTAGTACGAAAATAAAAATAAACCAACATATACATAACTGCTAGTTATAAAAGTAACAATGACCCTACTTCTTACTCAATTCATTACTTCTGCAAACATTTTTCTCATGAATTTATGGTCTCAATCACTAGCTTCACGTCTCTTTCAGTACAACACGGTGCTCATTTTGTACAAAAAATCATTCCATTTAGAGTGAAATAGATGACAAGGCATGGCATACAAGGCTACCTTACTATTGATGAGTTACTACAATATGGGTGTTTGTAGTGTCCTTGAGTTCACAGCTATATCAAAAAGCCAAGATGTTCGAAATAGAAACTCAAGGCCAGTCCACGAACCTTCTATTGCAAGTTAATGGGTGACACTGCAGTGGCTAAAGCCATATTTTATATACAGTAAATAAGCTGACTGTCCAAACACCAAAAGGAACATCCTTGATCCTTTTCTTATTTTCAGGAGGACAGTCTAAAAAAAGCAAGCTGCTCAACAGTAATAAATGAGTCTAAACAACAACATCTGCAGTAGCAAATTAAGTTAGTTTAGTTTAATGAAGTTTCATTAATCGGTTTGAATAAGCAGCTGGTGGCTCCAATTCTCTATTCAATCAATGTGGTAGGGGCAGACAACTTCATTTAGAAAGCTTCAGTTGAGCATCAATGATCTAAAACAATGTAGAACACACAATGGTTTATTTTATTGGAGGCTGTTACAGTTGTTCTCAATTGATAAGACACTAAATTCCATTCACTGCACACAGCCACCAACTGACTGCACACATTTCTCAAAAACAGGACTCTGCTGTCAAAATTTTGCACACGATTCATGGTTTGCACAGTTTTCAAAACTCTTGCACTCTTTTTGCAAAAGACTGAACACGTTTTTTGCTCATTTGAACACACTTTTCAATCATAGTACACATTTTTCAAAAAGTGAACACTAGGAAGCAGAACTGGGACACTGTTCCAACACTGCTGTCACAATTAAGACACAACAGGTCAAAACTGAAAACACTTTTACCAATGAACTGCACACTATAAAACCTGCTGGGAAACAGCATTAGCTGTTCAGAATGGATGTCAGAGGAGCAAGAGGTCGTGTTGGAAGAAGAGGACGTGGACGACCCAGACCACAGCCAGAACCAGAACCAGAACCTGGACCTGCACCTGCACCTGGTCCTGGACCACTTTACATGTATGTAAATGTTGTTTGTCACTTCAGTGACATGTCTGTACTGGAACAATACAAGCAGTCAGAAATGTTCTGAGAATACTGTAAAAAATCTAATGCATAATTCTGGTTCACAAGTGCTGGTAAAATTACAGAAAGTCTACATGACTGACTTTTTCTCTGTCTTATGTGTGTTTGTTCCAGAGAGTTTTTCAGTTGGATTCTGATGATACACATGAATACATCTATGTGGATGATGCTGGTTTCAACCTGGTCAAGAGGAGGAGAAGAAGGAGAAACATCATTGGACAACAGGCTATAATCAACGTTCCAGGTCAGTGTGGAGCAACGTAACCATCTGTGCTGCAATAAGAAATCTTGGAGTAATTCACTGTAATGCAGTTCTGGACCCATAGAACACCCAGCATTTGTTGACTTTCCTAGATGGACTTAGAGGATCTACTGACACGGTGCAGCAGGGTGTTTGGCAAGAAGACACAGTTTTGTTGTTGTCTGGGACAATGTTAGTTTTATAGAGGATTATTGATTCAGGAATGGTTCAATATGAACCTCAAGTTATTGTGGTTTTTCTGCCACCATATTCTCCCTTTCTGAATCCTAAAGAAGAATTCTTCTCTACATGGAGGTGGAAGGTATATGAGCAGCAGCCATACATTCAGGAAAATCTCTTGCAATCAATGGTCTTGGCATGTGGTGATGTTTCAGTTGATGCATATCAGGGATGTATCAGACACACTAGGTCTTTGTTTCCACATTGCCTGGTCAGAGAAAACATATCTTATGATGTTGATGAGGTCCTGTGGTCTGACCAGGCTGAAAGAACTGATGCAGACATGGTGTAAATATCTGCATACTGTACTGTGTACAATGCAGTGCTGTGTTTTTTGTCTAACATTATTTTTATTTTGTAATGTACAGTCAGGCACTGCAATGGCCCCGTCTGATTCATTTATAGGATGCCTTTGTGTTTAAGTTGTCATTTTTGAAGACTGTATCATTTTTTTACACTTCATGTGAAAACACAGTGAGAGAAGAGTGTTTTGTATTTAGCAGTGCAGGGTCCTACTTTTGCTTTGTGTGTCTTAATTTTGAAAACAAAGTTCAAAATTTGACAATAAAGTGCACTTTTGACACAAGTGTGCAGTGCTTTGTGAATTGTGTTCAAATAAAAAAAATAGTGTGCAATGTGTTGGGAAATGTGTGCTATTTATCAATTGAGAAAAACTAATTTGAGTAACACTACTAACTGATGCACTCAGATTGGAAATTTTTGTCTCTGGTAGAATTAAAGTTTAGATGGATGGATAGTTTATATGTCCACAAGGAGGAAATTCTGCTCCACAAACAAACAGGACTTACAGACTCATACAGAGTTCCAAAAAAAATCTGAGTTTACAGGAACACACAGAGACAAAGACATGGTGTGACATTTTTCACACCACAGGCTGCATTTCTTGCAACTTAAGAGGAAGTAACTTATTCACAGCTCATGTGGCTGCAGGAACAAAGCCATCCATAGGGACTCTCTGGGTAGTTTATACCCACGGCCAGAAGGGTGGTGAAACGAGACATAGGATGTATTTGTTATTTATTCAGTCAGCTTCTATTGCAAGTTTGTGCAACTTCTTTTTATTAGGGCACTTTCCACTGCTGGAACTTGGTGCGGGCACAAAGTGATGCGACTGACCTGGTAATCAGCACTTTTAGGGTTTCTATTCCCAAAGCGGTGTCAGATGTGCCAGCTTAGAACATAAAGTTAACTCTGAGTGCAGCAAAACGACGGCAAATACCAGATGTAACTCCAGTTCTATGAGGACTTGGGGAGTAGAACACTAGATGTTTATTTATGTTCACCCACACGGTGAATTCTACTTTGAAGATGGCAATGTTAGAGTGGATGAAAAATTTTATGAGAAAAATCAATTTGTCTTTTCTGAGTTTAACCAGTTAGCATTAAGACCCATCCAGCAGTTTTTCACTCAGACATACCTACCCAGGAGCAGGTACTGCTTTTGGCCACAGCAATAGACCAGAAAGAGATCCTACAAGGGCAGTTCTTGTGGTCAGAACATTGACGAGTGGTGATAATGAGGATAACTGCCCCCTAGGGGCAAATAACGTTTTCTGAATCTGAATCTGAATTACTGACCGCAAAGAAATTCACTTCTGAAATTCACTATTGGTGGTGTCTGAACTCCTAAAATTATTTACTTTAGTACAAATTATTATTTTAAGCCATTTGTTAAATATAAGCCCAGGATTATGAATATTACTCGAAATATTTGTAATATTTGGAGTAATGTTTTCAACAAACGCAGACATCACTACTGTACTAAACATCTATCATAATATTGAACACGGAATTTGTGATGTAATCAAAAAATTAAAAGTCCAGTAACCCTAACCCTAGTCAAAAAATTTTTGACTACAGAATAGTCTTCCTGTGAGAGAATGTTTTAGTGTTTTTCTAATTAAAAGTGGGGCAGATGCAGGGGAAAGCCTAGCAGCTGTTTGACTGATCCTCTCCTGTACATGTGATTCATCATGTGATCACTCAACATGGCCCTAAAAGGTCCTTTTAACAATTCCCCGAAGCACACGTGAGGCAATAGTGTTGCTTTCGGCAAACAAAGTACGCTCAGAAACTCAGGAGCAACAAACTTTCTGTAAAGAGAGATTACTTTGTTACCAGGTCTGTGGTTCCGTGTGTGTATTTCTGCAGAATTCATATCTGCTATTCAACTTTTTCCCAGAATGACCATCCCTCTTCCTGGAATTAACTTGTATTGCACATTCTGGTATGCGGCCTCCAGCCTCCTTCCATTTGTGAGAAAATGTGTTTGATTGTATTAACTGCTTTCATCTAATGACGTGATTTATCTGACGGCATGTAATGAACTAACTACCCACGCACGGACTGGCAGTCAGACTAATGTGCATCATCAAAGGGTGATTCTTAGCTGTCTGCATTTCTGTGTTCTTGGTGTGGTTCCTTTTGCCTTAAGAAACATCTGAAAATGTTTTTTTTGTTCAAATGTATTCACGGATTTAAGTACTCCAATTTGATTTATACAGATCCTTAGAGTTACTCTAAAGGAGCTCTAAATAATGTCTTTTTTCCCCACAATTTTATTCTAATATAAAGTGGAAAAATAATACTTCCATCACCTAAGAGGTGGCATTCCTTATGATCCAACAGATTTTCTGAAATCTCACACAAATGATTTACCCAAATGCAAAATGAATTTCATTTCATGGATTTATAGATAACATTGTTGAATCATTTACACGATAAACAATTGAAAACGTTGTCACTGAACTACATCTGTCAGTTTTCCAAAAATGTCACAATCAAGAGTTCTCCATTACTACCACACCATTTCCACTTCTACACATTATTCATGACAACATACACAAAAACAATGTCCACTACTCAATTAAATCTATACTGAAATGAAACTTTAAATATCTAAACTCTGCTCTTCAAATATGAACCAACATTAAATCAGAAGTCAGAAAGTTGCTTCCATCTGCTCTCTATGCGCTGAAATGCACAAACATGTTACTGATGTGACAAAAAAAGCAGTCAGCCACAGCAGTTATTTTAAATAAATTTTTACCTTCACTATACAGAGAGGTAAAGAAAAAACAGGAATCAGGGAGAGAGAAGGAGTGGCATGAAGGAAAGTGCTCAGACTGCAATCTGGACTAAGAGCTTGATGTCAACGCTCTACCAGTCACAGCAGCATGCAATTTACATAGAATTTACTGCCACCATCCTGGTGACACAGGACATCTCCAGAGGTTTATATATATATGTGTGTGTGTGTGTGTGTGTGTGTGTGTGTGTGTGTGTGTGTGTGTGTGTGTGTGTGTGTATATATATATATATATATAAATTTAAGAACAAGCCATTTTCCATGGTTTTCTTGATAATAACCACAATCACTAAAGTTCTTACAGCAATAGCTATGGCATTGTACTGACCAAACCAGTGCTTTTAGGCTTTCCATGTTTTCTTTTCTGTTTTAGTCACATGATACAAGAGTTAGTACTTGATTGCATAACCATTGTTTTTGATGACTGCAGCCATGCATCTTGGCATGCTCTCCACCAGCTTCTGACATTGTTCTGCTGTCACAGCAGCCCATTTGTGTTGCACAAATTCAAACAAATTTGCTTTGTTTTTGGGCTTGTGGTTCTCCATTTTGCGTTTGATGATTTTCCACAGTTTTTCAGTTGGATTTAGATCTGGTGAATGAGCAGGCCAAGGCACGATTTGAATGTTCTGGTTCTCCATTCATTCTTCAATGACCTTGCCGTGTGGCAAGGGGCATTGTTTTGTTGGAAAATCCAGTCACTGGAGGCAGGAAAGAGTTTTCCAGCTGATGGAAGAAGACTGTTTTCAAGAGTAGCCCTGTACATGACCTGGTTCATTTGCTCTTCACACAGTTGCATTTGCCCTGTTCCACCCATACTGAAACAGTCCCAAATCCTCACTGATTCACCCGTTTTACTGTAGGGGCAAGACAGTCTGGTTTGTAGGCTTCTCCAGGCTTCCTCCTAACCAGTAAGTTGGACAGTAAGACATAAGATGTTTCCTGCCGTGACCAGCTAGCACTTGGTAGTATGTCCGGCTTGTTTTTTCTTGATGTAATGAAAGGCTGTCTTGGAGATCTTCAGTTTTTTCACGACCTGTCTCAAACTCATGCTGATTTCCAGCAGTGCCAAGATGGTTGCCTTTGTGGCTTCACATAATTCTTTTGTTTTAGGCATTTTGTAAGACCTGACAACTTCTGAGTTGTGCTACGACTTGAACGTAAGCAGGAAACCACTCCAGGCCTTTGTATGTGCAGTGCTGCTTATGGCATGAAATGGCCTCTTATATACCCTGGGAATACAATTAAGCTTAAGCATGTAAAATATGACAAAGTATTATGCAATCAGCTGCATTTTTTCTCATGTTCATTGTATTCTTTAGGTAATATATCTGTAGTGGTACTAGGCATTGAAATGAAGAAGAAATTGAAGAAAACAAGGTGGAATATTTTTTTCTTTGACTGTATATATTTAGCTCTGTCAACAGCCCCTTCCAAGTCCAGCCACAAATTCGCAACTGGACTCAGTTCTGGGTTCTGACTCTGTCACTCCACAACATTCACCTTGTTGTCTTTAGAACATTTCTGCGTAGCTTCATGTCATTGTCTTGCAGGAAATGAAATGTTCTCTTAAGTCCCACTTCTCTTGCATACAGCATCAGGTTGTTATCTAGGATTTTATCATTCTTTGCTGCATTCATTTTACTCTCTACCTTTACAAGACTTCCAGAGCCCATTGTTGAGAAGAATCACCACATCATGATGCTGCCACCACCATGCTTCACAGTGGGGGTGGTGTGTTTGTGATAATATGCAGTGTTACGTATCTGTTAAACACAGAAATGAGTCTGAAGACAAAAAGGCTCCATTTTGATGTCCTCAGACCAAAGAACCTTCTTCCAGTGGACTTCAGAGTCTCCCTCATGCCTTCTGATGAATCTAGTTAAAATTAAATGAGCTTTATCAGCTGTGCCTTTCTCTTCCATAAAGCTTTGACTGGAAAGAACAGGCAACAGTTGCTGCATGTACAGTCACTAATCTCAGTGCTAAAGCTTGTAATTCCTTCAGAGAAGTCATCAGTGTCTTGGTGGCCTCTCTCACTGCCCTCTTCCTTACTCTTAATTAATCTAATTTTCGAAGATTGTCGCCTACTCTTGCCAGATTTAGACATGTGCCATATTCCTTCCATTTCTTAATGAGGATTTAACTGCACCTCAAAGTGATATTCACTGACTTAGAAGTTTTCTTGTATCCATCTCTTGACTTTTACTTTTCAATATGTTCATTTGTTCTTGTGGTATAGTTATAGCCAGGAGTACTGACTCATCAATTTGTTCTGTCACTGCACTCAGATGATCTCCATTTCAGTAACTGTGCTGCTTCTAGCACCATTTGGCTGTCCTCTAGAGAATTAGGTGAGTCACTTAAAAGGACTGAATACTCATACAAGCACTTATTGTACATTTTATATTTTTAATTACCTGACAATACCTTTTCAAAATGTTTTTACTTTGTAATAAAAGTTATTTTTGTACACTGTCGTCAAAAACACCTAATTAAATTGACAATTCAACATCGAAAGCAATTTTTTTAAAAAGGAAAACTTACAAGGGGGGTTGGGGGGGTGAATACTTTTTATAGTCACTGTAGCTGTTTTCCTGTTCTGGCTGAAGACACATGCAGACAAGCTGACAGTCACACAATTAGAAGGGCAGCTCAACACACACTGTAGCTTAAGAAAATAATTACAGGCAAACAAAACGCAATAAATTGACGAAATGCAATTGTTTTACAATTCTGATTGCATGTTTCTGATTATGTGTCCCATCACATCAGCTAGCAGTTTTTTGTCTTTGCAGTGTGTTTCTAGTTCTAGATTTTGTTGTTTTAACTCTATTTGCAGCACATTCCAGTACTTGATTGTTTTCCATTTTGCGGCATTTCCTCTGAATGCCACTCAAATTGGATGAGATGTTTTCTTGATGTGCTTGTGTTTTGTCTGATTAAAATTTAAGTACAGTGAAACTACACACATTGCCTCCATTGTGAAAATGTGAGGAAGAGGTCTGCAGATCCCATGAGGCTTCCGCTAGATGTTATCAGCACATTCTCCTCCCTCTGTGGTTTGAGTTTTTCTTCTTTTTGTAGGCATTGAGCTCACAGGCTTGGGTTTCGCTGCTTACTAACCAAATTACTGTTTGTCAGCTTGTAAATGGCAGTTGATGCCTTCATTAGCAGTATGTATGGAGAGTCTGTCGTATTTAACCACTGCCCCCTTAATCACAATTAATCACAAACTGCTTTACAAGCACTGCAAATGTGTACACAAATATCTACCACGAACAACCACACACATATGCACACACAAAAAAAACTGCAGATAGAGGTTTACTTCCACTGGTAATCTGAATATAGCTCAATTAGAATTAAAAAAATGCATATAGGTAACTTTTAAAGCTTAAACCATGTGTAAGTTACACTTTTTATTATTCAGTTTTTAGCTCGAGTCTGAAACTTTTTTCAGCAAGATCATCAGTGCCCCTTTGCCCTTCTTCACAGACATTTTATATGCTGGAAAACGCATCTTGAGTAAAATAAGCAGTTTCCACCATGGCTATGGAGTATTTCTGTCTTGAAACCTTGAACTCGATCAACTTGTAGAGCAGGGTGGGGCTTTCAATAGCATTATTCTTCTTCATAATCTGTTTCTAGTTCAAATATGTATGAATTATGTAATATTGTAGTAATATGAATTACTACAATATTACAACTTGCCATTGCCATTCTGCTGTTTCCTCCTTCTGGAATGTCAAAGACATTAATTTGGATACCCTCCCCTCCAGTATGGACTTTTCCTGACTCCTGACTACTCTTTCACCACTGATGAACTGGTTTCCCAATAAAACAACGGATTAAAAAGACATCCTCAACTCTCTCGCTCCAGTGAAAACTCAATCCGTTTCCTTGACACAAACTGCCCCTTAGTTTACCTCTGAACTCCGGTCCATGAAAGCCAAATGTCGACGTCTTGAGTGACTCTATCCACAAAGAAATGCATAAAACTCACATATTTCTACAAAAGGACTCCATTGCTCAAACTAAATCCAATTACTATTCCAGCCTCATCTGTTCCAACGAAGGTAACACAAGGTCACTGTTTTCACTTCGGAACAAAATTCTCCATGCATCAGACTCCCTACCCTCTATCTGTACTCTACTGACATCTGTAACTCGATTTCACAATTTTTTAATCAGAAAATTAAATCAATCCAGCTGCATTTAAGCCCTTACCAGTTGCATCTCTCCTCCGCTGAACCTCTCCTGCATTGTCAATCATTCTCCTCTCTCCAACTCTCAGGTCCTTCCACAATCTTTGATTTAATCTGTAAATCCAAGCCCACTACATGTCAGCTAGATCCCCTCCCAACAGTTCTGGTCAAATCCTGTCTCTCCTCACTGCTCCCCCTCATAACTGCCATCATCCATTCCTCACTCTCCACTGGAATTGTTCCCACTCTTTTTAAAACTGCAGCTGCCTCAATTTCAATAACCTCAGCCCCATTTCTAACCTGCCTTTCATCTCTAAAATACTCCAAAAAATGGTTGCCGCTCAACTCCATTCTCATCTAACTCACAAAAGTCTCTACAAACTATTCCAGTCTAGTTTCCGTACCCGCCACAATACAGAAACTGCTCTCATAAAAATCACTAATGATCTCCTCCTAGCAGCTGATTCTGGATTACCCACCTTTCTCATTCTCCTTGATCTGAGCTGCTTGCATCATCTCCAAAAATCCCCTCTTTTCATCACATCACCCCTGTCCTATAGCAGCTCCACTGGCTCCCTGTCTAATTCAGAATAGAATTCAAAATCCTCCTGTATACATTTAAGACCATCCACAACCTCGCCCCTCCCTATCTGTCTGATCTCCTTCACATTGCCTCCTCCACCCGCTCTCTCAGATCTTCCTCCTCCATCCACCTCACAGTACCCTCTGCCTGCCTCAGCACCATGGGAGGCTTTCAGCTGCTCTGCTCCCAAACTCTGGAACTCACTCCCATCGGACATCCGAAATATTTGACTCTCTGCCTCTCTTCAAATCAAGACTCAAAACTCACCTGTTCAAGACTATTTATTCTTTCCAATTGCCTCTTTCTTTATGTTTTTTTTATCTTTATGTATGGGTTTATTTTTATGTATGGTTTTTATCTGCTCTGATGTATTTGTTTTCCTGTAAAGCGACCTTGGGTGTCAAGAAAGGCGCTTACAAATAAAATGTATCACTAGTATTTTTATTCAGTTTCACAACAGTGCACAACTGCTGAGGGACACAACTTAAAGTTCAGATTACTTTACATGTTTTCAGTAAAACATTTGCAGGTTAATTATTAAGTCATCCACTCGGTCGATTGAATGAATATTAAATGGAAATACATGGAGAAACGGTTGACCCTTGTCAGATATGCACTATTTTCTGGTAATCTGATGGCAGTTTAACATTTTAGTCTCACCTGCCACTCAAAGCAGCCACATCCTTAACAATGCATAACTTCAGACCTTAACACAATTTAAACAGATGAGTTTTATAAAGTCCCACCACCTGTACAGTTATCACGACTGGGAAAGTTAGCTATAGACATCATAATCATTTTGTGTACCAGGCTGTAAATCTGTTTATTTCTGCAGTAAAGTTGAGTATTTTAATATGGGGGTCTATTGGGCTTGGATGATGTCTCAAGTGGCCATTTGAGGAACTGCATTTCCACACTGACTTCATTTTTCAACCCTGAAGTTTGGAGCTTGGTTTCTACATAGTGTAGAATGTACTACCAATCCAAGACAGTAGAAGAAATGTCAATTAAAAAGCTACACCAAGTCTTAGACATCATCTGGAAGCTGCAGGTTTGACTGCAAAGAGCGATTACTGTGGATTTTTTTTTGGGGGGGGGGTAACAACACCATTTTTGCACAAAAGGCTGGCAATTGGTGCAGTGCACAGATCAGAGAGCTGCTCTCCTTCACAGAGAGGAGGAGATAACCAGGCAGGGTAATGGGGTCATAAGGATCTCATACATTAAATATATCTTGCTGTAGTGTCTAGTTTCAGATGTTAGATTTCAAAGATTATGGGAGTACTGGTGCTTTTTCCCCAAAAGGCTTGCTATATCTGAATAGGGTCATATAGACAGTAAACTATTTACAGGTTGGGGTCTTCCAAAAGTACCTTGCTGACATTTGTGTTATGTAAGAAGTAAGTCCCATATTCACTCTACCTTGAGTTGTAGCGTAGTTTCCATTTGCGTCTGAGGGAAAAATATCTGGGTCTGAAGGCTCTGCTGTGTTCATTATGTTGTCGCTACTGTTTGTTGCTGTGCTGAAGGGATCTGCAGAGTTACTACACAATACGCACAGCAATTTGATCCACTGGTAATAAAAAAAAAACACAGAATTTTAAGTACGCTATATGTTGGTCTTTTTATTGTTTAACTCACAACTACACAACTCCAACAGTTTGTCAACAGTTAAAACCTTCAGTTTCAGAGGCTCCAATTTGTGCTGCTGTTGACCTGCACTATTTTGTACATAAAGGTGCTCCTGTTAAGGCCCATTCATACTTCCACATCCACATACACATCTGAAACTGCAAGGGTAGATGTTATGTAAAATTTTTTACATCCATGCAAATCATTAGTACTCTAACTGTGCATGTACCCGGAAAACAAGTGGCACTTAAATGTTTGGTATGAAGGCAGAACGTGCAAGGAGATTCTCTGCCAGCCACAGCTTTACAAGTCCTCATTAACTGAGTTGCAATTGAAGTCGTTGCTGCCAGACTTCGGGGCTGCTTTGATTGGTGCTTGCTTTTCATTCACTGTGCTCGACACACCTTAAGAAATAATCACTGGCACGGTGCTGTATTCTAATCTGTCAGTAGCTGCTATATCCTGTTAAAAGTGCCCCATGTACCTTAATGTGTTTGATATGAGAGAGAATGCAACTTTCAATGCCGAGTAGTGTCAACCTACTGTTGTTTGAAGAGAGCCACATGCACGTACGTTATCCACATTGGCGCTTCTTTAGCCTAGAGACACCAGTTAGTATAGCATTATACTTTTCAACAGCACCAATATCTGCTGCCTCCTAAAGGACCATAGTTGAATCGTTACCTGTCTAAGACAATTAGAAAAGAAACTGAACATCAGATGTTTCATGAAGGACGTATTTACTGAAGGGCTAATTGGTTACACTGCTTTAGTTTCAGTGTTGTGCACCTAACAAACCAGCAGCTAAGTGCATGAAGGAGACTGATGACACATTAAAACCGGGTAAAGCTATTTAACACATTTTGTGTTTATTGTGATGATAGAACAGCTGCCTCTTGCAGTTTTTCCACACCGATTGGATTAATGGTTTTGGATAACTGGCTGCTCACAAAAAAACCAAAACAAAACTGAGAAAACAGGTGAGAACAGCTTATTTATACCAGCTGTATAAAGGAACCGAGAATGCCAGATGGTAACCCATATAGCACATGATTGCCCACATTAATTGCAGTCGCATTCCAGCACTGCTATAAGCCCATCAGCAGACCTCCTCTCAGTCAACAGACACATAAAAGACTTACAGTGAATCCGTTTTGTGTGGGATCTGTGTTTACACAGACCAATACACTGACTGAAATGCTCTTGTCAGGCCTTTGATTTAATGTAGCCTCCTCAGGATTATCACATGGCCTACACACGGCTGATGTGAGAATCTATGTATGTGCATGTGATGGTGGGAAGAGATAGGAATATGACATCTGTTTTTACAAGGGCTGGACTTATATGCATGGATTGCAATAATGTTTGAAGGTGGGCCATGTCTAGCATTTGGGGGACCACGTTTGCTGGAACAACAGTAAAAACATATAAATTTGATTGACCGGGACTTGAACTTTGTAGACTTTTCTTTACTTTCCACTGCAAAAAACGCAACCAAAACAAAGCAACAAACTCACAATTCAGCTGGGCAGTGGGTGACGTCACTCTATTCAGAGTCAATGACAAGTGAGACCTTTGAAGTCTGAAAAACGCACACGGAACTTTTCACCTCATACACTAACAGAAGATGGCAGCTGCTTCAAAGACAGTGAGATGTAGGGTGAAAAAAGGCTCTGGGGAGAAAGGCGTGTGAGTGGTCTAAAAGCATACAACAGTTTCCAAGGTCAGGGATTAACTTTCCTTTTTTTTTCTGTTTAGACACAGAAAATGTATCATCCTTGTTTAAAGATGGTAGACACAACATACAATAGCAACATGGCCTTGGAATGGATTTAACCAGAGAGGGTAGATCTATATCGTCGATAATAATCTATAGTGTACAGTATCTTCTAATCAGATCTTTTTTTTTTTTTTCAGGCACATACTGTGTATTTGGGGGAAAAAAGAGAAACTGAATGTTGCTGTATGGAATAATCCAGGCTGTAGGCAGCAGAAAAGACGTTGCTTTGGAATCTCATTTGTAAATCACTGCATTGACAATGAACCGCATATAAGGGATTTAGCTTGCTTTTAATCACTTTAGCACAGTCTTGGAGATCTATTACACCATGTATTTCATTACACTTGAAATATACTCAATAAATTATCACTGAAGTGATGTTATAATTCACAACTTAGTGCTAGATGTTTTTCTAACTCCCCAAATCCACACAGATAACTCTGATCTGACAAGAGTTACAGAGCAAAATCCACAATTCTCCTTAGGAAATGCTACAGACTGAGCAGGCTGACTGGACAGACGAGCTCCACAGTCTTCCTGCCCTGCTGACCTTTTGCTTTGACATTCAATGTATATGTATATATCAGATAAAATTTGACCCTAAGATATATCTAACTGTCACGCATGTATAAGCCAGGGAGCTTTAGTTGCCCAGTTGAGAGCTGGTGACCTTCCTGTGGTCAAGAAGTTTATCGACGTTTGCCATTCAGTGATCCTCAGGAGGAAAACCGACTGTGGGAGCTGCGTGACTTAGTATGAGGATTGAAGAAAGTTAACTTTCCATGAAATTACAGCAGATTCATCAGCAATGATGAAAAAAAAATGTTCTATACTATGCTCTACTGTTCTATACTATTAGTTTGACTATAGCATGACTGATACCATTTGAGCCTTCACTCAGGCAAATTAGATCACACAGACATGATACATACATGTAAAGTCAGTCTTACAGCCACAGTTCCAGATAATAAACTCTGCTTATGTCATGACACCAGCTTTTGTTTCCTCTCTCCCTCCTACCAGGATTAACAGTATGCAGTCATGGAAAAAATTATGAGACCACCCTTGTTTTCTTCAATTTATTGTTAATTTTAATGCATGGTACAACTAAAGTTACATTTGTTTGGACAAATATAATGATAACAACAAAAATAGCTCAAAGAGTTTAAATTTAAGAGCTGATATGTAGCAATTTTCCGTGGTTTTCTTGATAGTAACCAAAATCACTTAAGTGCTTACATCAATAGCTATGGCAGTGTACTGCCAAAAACAGTGCTTTTAGACATTCCATATTTTCTTTTCCCTCTGTTTTAGTCACATGATACACACAGGAGTTAGTACTGATTCATAACCATTGTTTTTGATGACTGCAGTCATGCATCTTGTCATGCTCTCCACCAGTTTCTGACATTGTTCTGCTGCCACAGCAGCCCATTTTTGTTGCACAAATTCAAACAAATTTTCTTTGTTTTTGGGCTTGTGGTTCTCCATTTTGCATTTGATAATTTTCCACAGGTTTTCAACTGGATTTAGATCTGGTGTTTGAGCAGGCCAAGCCATGGCTCCAATGTTCTGGTTCTCCATCAAGGCTTCAACTGACCTTGCTGTGTGGCAAGAGGCATTGTCTTGTTGGAAAATCCAGTCACTGGAGGCAGGAAAGAGTTTT